>NC_088419.1:62406277-62693777 GCF_034236695.1 Oncorhynchus nerka | reverse complement strand
TCACACTGACACGGTATAAACATATCTGCAGGCTTCACTCTCATGGTGCACAGTCAGTATACAACACTATGCTCATCATGTCTTAGCAGGACCAGATGGTGACACATTTTGTAGTATATTATAACAATCAGTGAATGGATACAAAGTTCCATCTTGATTTGATAGGTAGGCCAGAGTCTGGGATCTGGGAATAATGGTAATTTCAATTATTGAACCATTTATTATATTCTTGGATAATTTAATGTATAAATGTACAGCAAGGTATTTCTTTGTCATGTCTTATCTGAACAGGTTTCCACTGCTCCAGAGACCAATGGCTGCGAGCTTTACACCACTCCAGCCGACGCTTGGCATTGCGCATGGTGAACTTAGGCTTGTGTGCGGAAACCCATTTCATGAAGCTCCCGACGAACAGTTCTTTCGCTGACGTTCGTTCCAGAGGCAGTTTGGAATTCGGTAGTGAGTGTTGCAACCGAGGACAGACGCACTTCAGCACTCAGCAGTTCCGTTCTGTGAGCTTGTGTGGCCTACCACTTTGCGGCTGAGCCGTTGTTGCTCCTAGAGGTTTCCACTTCACAATAACAACACTTACAGTTGACCAGGGCAGCTCTAGCAGGGCAGAAATTTGACGCACTGATTAGTTGCAAAGGTGGCATCCTATGACGGTGCCACGTTGAAAGTCATTAAGCTCTTCAGTAAGGCCACTCTACTGGCAATGTTTGTCTATGGAGGTTGCATGGCTGTGTGCTCGATTTTATACACCTGTCAGCAATGGGTGTGGCTGAAATGGCCAAATCCACTCATTTGAAGGGGTGTCCACATACTTTTGTATTTATAGTGTATGTTTGAATGCCCAGTCATGTTCATATGATCTCAAGCATAAATTACTGCAGTTTAAGACTATCCACAGAATGTGCTATATGCCAGTAAAACTGAATATCATGGATATGTTATTCTCTTGTGAAGGCCGGCTGAATTCTGGAAAAGTGTATGTTGTTTTTTCTCTGCATGTCTACAGATTCCCCCTTCTCTCTGTTTATGTTTGCTTGGAAATGTGGATACTGGAGACTGTTTTCAGAAGAAACTGTGTAACATAGCATTCATAGCGGCTAACAAATGCATTTCCATTCATTGGAAGGTTTATTTATTTATTTCACCTTTATTTAACCAGGTAGGCCAGTTGAGAACAAGTTCTCATTTACAACTGCGACCTGGCCAAGATAAAGCAAAGCATTGCGACACAAACAACAACACAGAGTTCCACATTGATTAAACAAACATACAGTCAATAACACAATAGAAGAAAAAAATCTATATACAGTGTGTGCAAATGAGGTAAGATTAGGGAGGTAAAGCAATAAATAGGCTGTAGTGGCGAAGTAATTACAATTCAGCAATTAAACACTGGAGTGATAGATGTGCAGAAGATGAATGCGCAAGTAGAGATACTGGGGTGCAAAGGAGCAAAGAAATACATAATAATAACAATATGGGGATGAGGTAGTTGGATGGGCTATTTACAGATGGGCTATGTACAGGTGCAGTGATCATCAGTGAGCTGCTCTGACAGCTGATGCTTAAAGTTTACCTAGCAAAGACTTATAGACGACCTGGAGCCAGTGGGCTGGCGACGAATATGAAGCGCGGACCAGCCAACGAGAACATACAGGTCGCAGTGGTTGGTAGTATATGGAGCTTTGGTGACAAAATGGATTGCGCTGTGATAGACTGTGTCCAATTTGCTGATTAGAGTGTTGGAGGCTATTTTATAAATGACATCGCCGAAGTCAAGGATCGGTAGGATAGTCAGTTTTACGAGGGTATGTTTGGCAGCATGAGTGAAGGATGCTTTGTTGGAAATAGGAAGCCGGTTCTAGATTTAATTTTGGAATGATTCATTAGGTTGGTTATCCTTCCACAATATCACAATGAATGGCAGAAATGTCAAGTCATGTATCACTAGATTTGATATATTACAAGATTACAGGTATACTGTGCAATTTTCATAAGGTCTAGATGGCTTATATGGAATACTGTATGACAAAAGGAGTCTATATTGAAAACATGCCCACGTCAGGGGAGATACCTATTGTGGGCAATCCCTAGCTGCTCGGCTGCTCAGTCCTGGCCCTGGGGGTCTGCCGTAATGTTGGCTGACACTCTGGCCTTGGCCTATCACACCTGAAACCAATCATGAATGTTTCACTAAGATCGTAAAGCTGAGTGGGGTGTGTTGGGTTGGGGCGCTGCAGTGCTGTGGACCCCTAGGGACAGGATGGGGTGGTCCAGCTATATTGTGTGCAAGTAAAAAGAGCTCTACAGTACTAGTAGGCCTATGATATGAATTACAGTGCCCTCTGTAATTATTGGGACAGTGAACCCTTTTTTACTTTTTGGGGCTTGGATTTGAAATCAAACAATGACTATGAAGTTCAAGTGCAGACTGTCAGCATTTTCCCCCTGGGTATTTTCATCCATATCAAGTGAACCGTTCAGCTGCACCTGAGTCTTCAATGACAGAACCGTGCCAATGCCTCCTTCCTTAATGATGCACACAAGACAGTTGAGTGAGCAACACTAAGGAGTACCATGTCATGGATTGGAAAAGATACAACTATTGCAGTTCAGTGGAATCTAATTTTCTACTGTCAATAAAACCAACTTGAGAAGACTTGCACCACCCTCCTACAATGTATAGGCAAATCCTCCATGCACAAAGCCAGCCACTGTCCGAGAATGTCCCACTCATGACCAGAATAGTCACAGTCTATGAGCATAGCCCAGGTTTAGTGGGCTGTGGTGTTTCCCAGGTTGATAGGAAGTATTTACTCAAACTGTGGGAAAAGGAAGAGCTGGAGAGCAGCTGCAGGCTGAGGACTAAGAGGAGACCTAATGAAAACATCCTGTACATACAGAGGGAGACCAGTAGGGACACTAATTAGCCCTTTACCATTCACAGCTCATACACATACCCTGACTGACTACTGTACTATTCTATTGTACAATTGGCCATACTAAATCCAAACCCTGTTTTTGAAATTTATGTTATTTTTTATTTTTTTTCATTTCCAACATCTCAACAACCCAGCTTTGGATAATTTGGTTAAATGGGATGAGCCTAAAACTAAATGGAGGTTCTGGAACATGGTACCAGGGTGTAGCAGGGGCACTGTCCTGTCCCCGGCAAGCCAGTCAAGCTGCTCTGGAGGGCCTCTCTCTCTAATATGTCTACTGCTGGCTCATATAACCTAGGAGCTGACTGGAATCAAAGGGACCCGGTAAGACACAGATGACTGGCATGCAGTCTACAGTTTCCAGGGCCAAATGTATCCCTGTGTGACCAGCTTGGACTCACGGCCACGGGTATACCCCATACTCTGACACCAGGGAACCTGGATATGTAGCAGACTGGAGACTGAGATGGAGACAGAGGATCAGAGGTGCTACTCATATCATCCTAACGTCAAGAAACAATCCACTGATCATCACAGACATATGAACGTTTAAAGGTTGTGAAATTGTGGTTGTTTTTGTCCCTGATTTACAGACACACAAAAACAGTATTTGAAATGTACTATGATAAATGATTTGACCATGCTATATCTGCATTCTTGAGTGTTTCCAACAAGAGGGCTGGTTCAGACATTCCCGTGTGTGGGACACAAACCATTTCCATGAGGTGCCTCTGGGTGCCCTTTACACAGACAGACGACAACCTACAACTGTAGTCTCATGTCAGGACGGACTCCTCCTCAGTCTTCTCAGTTTCACCCACATGCGTTTCCAATTATGTGTGCAAATCAGTTCCACAAGAGCCTGTCATGAAGGTTAAGCCACGCTGCAACTACCAATATAGAGTTACAGAGAGAGTGACAGGCTTCCAATGACACACCAATGCAGGAACATATGTATACTGTATATTCACACAAACACACACATACACACAGCGCAGCAAATCGGGTGTGGGAACGACCGAGCTGTAAATGTGATACTGGTTCGCACCTCCAGGTTCCTGGACGGAAGCTGGAGATCTTAACCCTATGTGGGCCACAGACAGAGGGCGGGGGGGAGGGGCAGAGGTGAGCGGTGACGGGAAGGTGTGCGATCCATAAGTCTCACTTTTCAAAACCAGGTGCACTGAATCAGGGATCTCCAACTCTTTTCCCTATGTGGACGTATCCTATCCTAGCAACGGCGTCCAAAACACAGGGGCATCGAGTGACAGGGCAGGGATTACTTAGGGATCATGTGATGAGCCCATGCTCATCTGTGATAGGGTCAGACCAGCAGCCTGGACAGGAGGGCATGCAGGTCATCAAGCACCATAACTGACTACTGAGTCCCAAGACTGCTATCCTGACTCCTGTCCTGGCCATGTCGTCCATTCATGCTATAGGCTCCTTAATGGGACAGATTGAAGGGGATATCCTAGGTCTCTGCAGTGCTGACCCCATATGCCCTGCCTGGTCCCCATTCCCACCCCCAACACCCACATTGGGCCAAGACACACCCTGGTCATAAGTTTGAGCTTGGCAGGTTCTAAATGGCAAGATCAGTGTCATGTCTCTGCACCGCCTGGCAGGGTTGTGTCAGTAAGTCTGTCCAATCTACTCTAACCTCTGAGGGTTTCAACAAGTAGCGCTTAGGTACTTGGGTAAATGTGTAGTCTTTGGTGGTGGGCATGGAGTGTAGGGATACAGACCGGTATAGGCCCTGCAACAGCCTAAAGCCTCAACCTCAAACCTCAATCCTTAACTCAAGCTTATTTAGGCTGCTGAATGGTCATTGGGTGTTATGGCGCATTCTGAGCCTGGTCAAAATGAGGTTCAGATGTAACTCATGAATCACATTTGTAACCATTAGTGTCCATCACCTATTTCTCACAAGTAGATGGCAGGACCTTAGATCTTTTCCCAGAGACCAATTTGTGAGAGGCTTCAGAGGAGAGATGAAATGAAGCAGATGTCAGGGGGACCAGAGGTTAGCGTTTACAGAAGTACTCAGTAGAGAGGGAATACAGCAGTAAACAAAATGCTGCGAACATTATATACACATTAAGAAGTACAGCAAAAGGCTACTGATCACATCTGAAAGTGATACAGAATGACAGCAAAATATGCTAATATTAACATTTTCGAGTGTACTTCCTCTGAACTCCAACTGCATCAGGTTTGAGGCACTTAAACACATTGTACACACAGCATACATCCACAGAAACAGACACAAAACAAAAATACATGTAAACACATATAAACACATACACACATACATGTAAACTGCTACGATAATGCTTTGTGTGAAATGTTTGTTGTAATGAGATTCCTTATTCTAGAAGCCAATTAGATCAGGTTACCTCAGCAAACCCACTGCTGAAAGCCCAGTGAGCAGTGACCTGGCAGGCATCCTCAGAGGACACTGTTCACATCACTCACTGACATCATCTGTCTTTCAGCAGAGATAAAAGGCCTAGAAAGCCTCCCTTTCTGAGAAGACAGGGACCAGCCACCCAGCTTGCCTGACGTCTCAAACTGAATTATTCCGCTGCTCTATCATTCGCTACATACTTCAGTCTGAGACTGCAATCATTGAAGTCGTTTGTGTTGACATCAAAATGAGGGATATTGTATAAAACTAAGTAATCAGCGATTGGATCTCTAACCAATCAGAGTATCAATTTTATAAACGTCTGGCCCCCCCATCGGTTTCTGGGAGCAATCAAACGATCTAGAATGTATTGCCATTCTAGAAATAGTAGGGAAGGTACTCAGATCCAGACTCATTGCGGAGAAGAAACTAACGTCCGTGGGCGGGCATAGAGTTTGGCAGGAGCAAGGAGTTTGGGTAGCCAGGCAACCGCCCAGCAGCCCTCTCTGTGAAAAGCAGAGCAGGATAACCCCACTATTCTTCCCTCCCATTCAGGACAGCTCGTTAGAGAGACAGATTGATTCAAATGTTAACACATCTCCAGGGATACTCAGTGAATGTAAACATTTTTCCCTCCCTGTCTTTCATTGGTTCAGAACAAGACCTGCTGTGTATTCTCTACTCTACATGGCTGAATAGAGAGAGAGAGAGAGAAAGAGAGAGAGAGAGAGAGAGAGAGAGAGAGAGAGAGAGAGAGAGAGAGTGTGTGTGTGACAGAGACAGACTCAGACATCTAGAAAGACAGAAAGCTATAGACAGAGATACAGAGCGCAGTAGTCAAGTTATTAATTTCTCAATGTGAGGCCTGGCTAAATATTTGCTTTAAAAGCCAATATTGAACCATACAAAACCAATATCAAATGCCACTGAAGTGGTTCTCAGTGAATCATGGCTCTCTCGGGATATCAGTGAATTCGTAACAACCTAACCATTAAGAGACTTCAATAGCAATTACATTTTTTGTTGAATATATTCTAACATCATCCCACTCCCC
Organism: Oncorhynchus nerka; assembly: GCF_034236695.1. Taxonomy (NCBI): domain Eukaryota; kingdom Metazoa; phylum Chordata; class Actinopteri; order Salmoniformes; family Salmonidae; genus Oncorhynchus; species Oncorhynchus nerka. Next base: position 62,687,359 of record NC_088419.1, on the reverse strand, counting down.
TCTCCTCGCCCTGTCCCACAGGCCCCCCATATCCTTACCCTGGAAGGCAGAGGAATGGCCCACAATGAGGTACTTGAGCTCAAAGCTGTAGGAACGGATGTTCTGGAGAGTCTCTCTGCGCACTGCTGCCTGGTAACTCTCCTCCATCTTGCGTGTGCAACATGACGGGCCTGGGTGCTTGCAGATCTGCAGCTCGCCATCTGGGAAAGAAGAGGAAACACATTATAACAACAAACCTGACTAGAGAGGAAGAAGCGAAGCGAGAGGTTTTACTCCGCCCAAAATCTGTCCATAAAAACAAGCCCACATAGTGAGGAATTTCTGTATAGAGGTCAAAGAGAGAGTGTTGAATTTGTTCAACAAAAAATGTAATTGCAATAGAAGTTTTTAATGGTTAAGTTGTTACGAATTCACTGATATACGTGGACGCAGGTGGCATTTCGGCAACTTTGAAAGAAATGTACTATATATCGGAGTTGTGATGTTGTCATAGAGATAGCATGGACATTGCCATTGAGGTCTTTCACCATTTTAAAGTAGTCAACTGGGTGGGGATTCCTATGAGTTGGGAACAATCAGCCAATGAAGAAGAAGAAAATGGACTACCTTAAAATGTAGACAACCTCAATTGCACTGCCCATGCTGTCACAGACGCTATAATGGCACAGATACAGAGATGAGTCCTCTATCTATCTCTTTCAGTTAACAAAGAGTCCCCTAATACAATCTAATTTGGATGAGGTCCAGGGTGACCCTGGCACCCCTTAGCCACTCTAGCCGATGTCCTCGCTCACCCCCCCCCCCCCCCCCCCAAGCTGGCTCACCATCAGCTTGATCTCCCATATGAAACTAATACACCAGCATGTGAAAGTGGAGCCAGGAACGAGAGAGAGAGAAAAAGAGCTTCAGAAATAGACTTTGGCTATCTGGCCAGAACTGGCTGAATCAAAGTCCAAAGAGCTCCAACAGGGCAGAGAGAGGAACGGAGCGATGCAGCTGAGTTTAAGCTCACCAGAGTTAACATGCTTAAAAACTCAACCAGGCCTAAATCACTGGACGTGTCAATCATGACAGCATTGTGTGAACAAATCAATCATGTGACTGATGACAGCTGATGTAGACTTACATGCACTGGATGTTCTGTTGTTCAAGTATCAAAATGTTATCACAGTTGTGTGAAATAGCAATGTCTGTCTGGTCCTCGCAAGTATGGCTTTTCTCAGGCTCAGAAGGCCCAATACAACTGCTGCATGTTCATATGACTTAAAAGTAAGTCTTAAACAGTAAACAGTAAATCTCACATGTCTTTCAATCCCACGTATGAGGACAGAATTGGAGGTGAGCTGAGCGATGAGGAGGACAGGACACAGTGTCATACACATTCACAGCAAGCTCCTGAGAGGGGGTTGAGAGGCAGTGAAAGCGTGAGGGTTCATCATTACCGTCCTCGTCTCCTGTGTGAGGAATCTGACATTGACAAGCTACTATAAACCAAGCTGAAGAACAGCTGATTGGGATCACGAGATGGGAAAAAGCAGGCCCCTTCCCAATCCCCACTACCACCACAACATGCCCTACACTACTGGGCATCGGCAGCACAGTGGTGAAAAACATCTTCCACAACCCACCCGTACATCCACTCCTCGATGTGATCACCCTCTAAATGCATACGAGCATCTCATTCTATTTTCTGTGCTTCCTCTACCTGCTAAACTTTCTAACCAACTTATGCAAACAATGTGTGTGACAGTTAATAAGGATGAGGGCAAACAGCAGTGAAGGGAAAGGAGCTCAGGGTGCTAATAGACAAAGCCCAGTGTCTCCTCAGCTGTTGGAGTCAGCCCCCATTTGCCCCAGAATGCATTGCTGTGGCTGGATTCAGTGTCTGTGACACTTTCCCCCAAGGACAAGATGTTATGCATGCACTGTACATTAAAATACCACAGTGCAAGTGATAGACACTGCAGAGGGACACAGGAACAGGCGGCTTATTAAGACTGAAATAAATCAGTTAAACACTGGGGTACTTTCCAAAAGGCACAGTGATCATACGATACCACACATGAATATACAGTGCATATACAGTGGGGCAAAAAAAGTATTTAGACAGCCACCAATTGTGCAAGTTCTCCCACTTAAAAAGATGAGAGAGGTCTGTAATTTTCATCATAGGTACACTTCAACTATGACAGACAAAATGAGAAGAAAAAAAACAGAAAATCCCATTGTAAGATTTTTAATGAATTTATTTGCAAATTATGGTGGAAAATAAGTATTTGGTAACCTACAAACTAGCAAGATTTCTGGCTCTCACAGACCTGTAACTTCTTAATTAAAAGGCTCCTCTGTCCTCCACTCGTTACCTGTATTAATGGCACCTGTTTGAACTTGTTATCAGTATAAAAGACACCTGTCCACAACCTCAAACAGTCACACTCCAAACTCCACTATGGCCAAGACCAAAGAGCTGTCAAAGGACACCAGAAACAAAATTATAGACCTGCACCAGGCTGGGAAGACTGAATCTGCAATAGGTAAGCAGCTTGGTTTGAAGAAATCAACTGTGGGAGCAATTATTAGGAAATGGAAGACATACAAGACCACTGATAATCTCCCTCGATCTGGGGCTCCACGCAAAATCTCACCCCGTGGGGTCAAAATTATCACAAGAACGGTGAGCAAAATCCCAGAACCACACGGGGGGACCTAGTGAATGACCTGCAGAGAGCTGAGACCAAAGTAACAAAGCCTACCATCAGTAACACACTACGCCGCCAGGGACTCAAATCCTGCAGTGCCAGACGTGTCCCCCTGCTTAAGCCAGTACATGTCCAGGCCCGTCGGAAGTTTGCTAGAGAGCATTTGGATGATCCAGAAGAAGATTGGGAGAATGTCATATGGTCAGATGAAACCAAAATATAACTTTTTGGTAAAAACTCAACTCGTCGTGTTTGGAGGACAAAGAATGCTGAGTTGCATCCAAAGAACACCATACCTCCTGTGAAGCATGGGGGTGGAAACATCATGCTTTTGGGCTGTTTTTCTGCAAAGGGACCAGGACAACTGATCCCTGTAAAGGAAAGAATGAATGGGGCCATGTATCGTGAGATTTAAGTGAAAACCTCCTTCCATCAGCAAGGGCATTGAAGATGAAACGTGGCTGGGTCTTTCAGCATGACAATGATCCCAAACACACCGGCCGGGCAGCGAAGGAGTGGCTTCGTAAGAAGCATTTCAAGGTCCTGGAGTGGCCTAGCCAGTCTCCAGATCTCAACCCCATAGAACATCTTTGGAGGGAGTTGAAAGTCCATGTTGCTCAGCAACAGCCCCAAAACATCACTGCTCTAGAGGAGATCTGCATGGAGGAATGGGACAAAATACCAGCAACAGTGTGTGAAAACCTTGTGAAGACTTACAGAAAACATTTGACCTCTGTCATTGCCAACAAAGGGTATATAACAAAGTATTGAGATAAACTTTTGTTATTGACCAAATACTTATTTTCCACCATAATTTGCAAATAAATTCATGAAAAATCCTACAATGTGATTTTCTGGATTTTTTTTTCTCATTTTGTCTGTCTTAGTTGAAGTGTACCTATGATGAAAATGACAGGCCACTATCATCTTTTTAAGTGGGAGAACTTGTACAATTGGTAACTGACTAAATACTTCTTTGCCCCACTGTATAAAGTTTACAACTCCCCCCGATGTTTTTTTTTACATTTTATTTTGTTAATTGTATGTCAATGATCTACACAAAATACTATGTAAGTAGAAGAAAAATACATGAAAAATAAAACACAAATATACCTTGATTAGATAAGTATTCCCGCTCATGTGTAAATACATGTTAGAAACCCATTTGGCAGCAATTACAGCTGTGAGTCTTCTTGGGTAAGTCTTATAAGAGCTTTGCACATCTGTATTGTGCGATATTGGCTATTTATTATTTTTTTAATTATTTAACCTCTGTTAAAAGTGTTAGGGATCATGGCAAGACAACCATTTTCAAGTCTTGCCATAGATTTTCAAGCATATTTAAGTCAATAATGTAACTTGGCCCCTCAGGAACACTCTTCTTGGTAAGCAACTCCAGTGTAGATGTTGCTTTGTGTTGAAGGTCATTGTCCTGCTGAAAGGTGAATTCCTCTCCAGTCTCTGGTGTAAAGCAGACTGAAGCAGGTGCTTAGCTGAATTTTCCCTGTGCTTAGCTCCATCCTGTTTCTTTTCATCCTGAAAAACTCCCCGTGCTTGAAAGTAAAGAAGCAGTTGCTCAGTGATGTGTTGTGTTAGAATTGCCCCAAACATAAGGATTTGCATTTTGACCAAAAAGTATATTCCTTTGCATTGTTTTTTTGCAGTATTACTTTAGTGCCTTGCACATATTCTGTATATCTGTATTCTTCTTTTCACTCTGTCATTTAGGCCATTGAACTCTGTAGCTGTTTAATATCACCAATGACCTCATGATGACATCTCTAATCAGTTTCCTTCCTGTCCTCAAGCTCAGTTCAGAAGGACGACTGCATCATTTTTGTGTCTGAGTGGTTTAATACATCATCCACAGTATAATTATTAACTTGACCATGCTTAAAGATACATTTTAATTTTTTAATTAGGCAAGTCAGATAAGAACAAATTCTTATTTTCAATGACAGCCTGGTCAAACCCTACCCCAGACAACACTGGGACAATTGTGCGCTGCCCTATGGGACTCCCGAACACAGCCGGATGTAATACAGCCCAGGGTTGAACCAGGGTCTGTAGGGCCTCTAGCACTGAGATGCAGTGCCTTAGACCGTTGCACCACTCGGGAGCCCTAATATTCAATGTCTGATTTGCTATTGTTACCCATCTACCAATCACTGAGGCTTTTCGAAAAGCTCCCAGGTTTTTGTATTTGAATCTGTGCTTGAAATTCAATACCTGACTGAAGGACCTTACAGATGTTGCATGTACGGGGGACAGAGAAAGGGGTAGTCATTAAAAAAATAATTACTTCACACAGACTGATTTAGGCTTGCCTAAACAAAGGGAGTGAATACTTGCGCAATTACTATATTTTTGTTATTCCATTTTTATTACTTCGTAAAAATGTGTAGAATTTTCTTTTCACTTTGACATTATGGAATATTTTGTGTATTTTGAATATTTATTTTGAATATTTTTTGGACATTATGGAATAAATCAATGACAAAATATTTCAATGAAATCTATTTAAATCCCACTTTGTAACACAACAAAACATTTTAAAAGTTCAAGGAGGTGTAGACTTTCTATTAGTGGTAGAAAAAGTACCCAATTGTCATACTTGAGTAAAAGTAAATATACCTTAATAGAAAAGGACTCAAGTAAAAGTGAAAGTCACCCAGTAAAATACTAAAAGTAAAAGTCTGAAAGTATTTGGTTTGAAATATACTTAAGTATCAAAATTATTTCAAATTCCTTATATTTATCTACGTGTGCCATTGAGACAACATGAAATTGATATGCAAAACAACAAGTTTGTACCCCATAAAAGGCGAAGTATAAAGTATAGCCATGATGTTCGAGCAGGACAAGCAGTCTATTAAACCTAATGACCTGTATATGTACTGTAGATGATCACACACAACACGCGGCTCAGTTATTGTGGCCCCTGGGGCTCGGGTCTGACCAATATAGATGAGGAGAGAGAGACAGAGAGAATATTTGTGTGCATTTGTGTATTTATTTGGTTTTAATGGGATATTTGATTATGATACTATCTCCAAACTAAATTGCAAAATGGTTTTGACTCACACTTCATTTGAAGGTATCCTTAAAAATATTTATGAAGGGGCTTCTAACTTTCAAGTTGTTTATAATCTGTGTAGTAGGTGTTTAGTTTATACAACTTTAATAAACAATTATTGAACATTGGTTGAAATTGTGTGAATGCTTTTTTGGTGTTTGCTGAATTATGAGCTGATATAACTGCAATGTTATTGATTATGACAGTTATGGCCATTGCATCCATATAATAAGCTCAGTATTTGAAAAGAAAAAAAAGAAAAGATTGGGACCCTTGGGACTCATATCCAGTTCTTGGAGTTATGATTTATACACAAAGATAAAGCATTAACTATTAGGCCTACTTGCTAGGCAGTTTTGCTTGAATCTTTCTCTTGAATCTTTGTCACAGTTTTTGCTCATTTTGCCATCCATCACCTAACCTATAACATTTTCATTGGCATATCTCTGTCTGATGTAGCCGGAAAATATATTCGGATCAGGAGGACGACATGCATTAATGTGGAAAGGAAATATAATTTCAGTATCAGACAGAAAACTTGAGTAAGCTTGCAATGTATTTGTGCGAGTTTTGACAATGTGAACGATCCTATGAGCGCATTACTGCTGTCACTACCAATGAAGTAGCCTATACGTCATTGTTCACTATGTGTATTTGTCCTATTCACAGCACAGGGTGTGTAAGCTTTTACATGAGTAAGAACTTCATTTTTTTCTGAAAAATGAACAGGCTAAATGACACTTAACATTAATGTAAACAATTTGTACATTTCTATGATTTTGAGGTATCAATACCTTAAGGAAAAGAATGGAAAAGAAACGGGTGCACAGCACGCACAGGTGCACAAGCGGCGGGAATCTGGCTCCTGGACACAACATGTGTTAGGACCTGCTAGATCAAGTGCGCACTAACCTGTTCCAGGTGCCTCGGGGACCCATTTCAATGAGCCGATCTGGCGCAATTGGAAAGCCGTTTTAACCTCATGGCAACTGTGCGCTCCTGCACCAGAAGCTCCACATAGTACAACTGTTACCCAAATCAACCAAAAGTCAACGCGTTGGAGTATCCTTCGGAACATTGCACCATTTCAATCAGATAGACTATGAAGGTATCCTGGCAGTGGTATGGCCGTTTGTAAAAGTAGCCTAATAGGCTATTAAAGTAGCCAAATACAATCCCAAAACAAATTCGCTGTCCTTATCAACTGCATCGGTCTGTTCCAATTTCACATTCTTGGGTCTGTTCAATAGAGCGCACGACGTTTACACTCTAAGTAGGCTATCACCTTAAAATCCATGTGCTTCAGAAAGTGCAACACCGTTCTTTGGTAGGTTACAGCTGTGCACTCTCTCGCTCGCTCTCTCTCTCTCTCTCTGAATATCACAGACACGTACACGTACACACCGTGCAAACCAACATACACTATTGAAATGCTCGGTCTGAAACATCACACACAAGACAGCAAAAAAAAAACATATTCGTTTCTTCAGAAAGTATTCACACCCCTTGACTTTTCACACTTTTTGTTGTGTTCCAGCCTGAATTTAAAATGGATTAGATTTAGATTTTGTGTCACTGATCGACTCCCATAATGTCAAAGTGAATTGTTTTCAGAAATTGTTACAAATGAAAAACAAATAAAAAGCTGAAATCTCGAGTCAATAAGAATTCAACTCCTTTGTTATGGCAAGCCTAAATAGAGTTAGGAGTAAAAATGTGTTAGCAGTGTCACATGATAAATTGCATGGATTAACTCTGAGCGCAATAATGGTGTCAACATGATTTTTGAATGACTACCCCATCTCTGTACCCAACACGTACAATTAAATAAAGTTAAATACATATATATATATTTTTTTTATTAAACAAAATATCTGTAAGGTCCCTCAGTTGAGCAGTGAATTTCAAGCACAGATTCAACGACAAAGACGAGAGAGGTTTTCCAATGCCTCGAAAGAAGTGCACCTATTGGTAGATGGGTTCAAATAAAAAAGCAGACATTGAATATCCCTTTGAGTATGGGGAAGTTATTAATTACACTTTGGATGGTGTATCAATAATTCCAGTCACTATAAAGATACAAGAGTTCTTCCTAACCCAGTTAACGGAGAAGAAGGAAACCGCTCAGGGATTTCACCATGAAGCCAACGGTGATTTTAAAACCGTTACGGAGTTAAATGTCTGTGATAGGAGAAAACGGAGGATGCATCAATAACATTGTAGTTACTCCACAAATCTCCATTCTTCAATTATCCATTGGTTTTGTCTTGTTCCATTCACACCTGGTTTGCATTCCCCAATCACACTAATTGTATTTATTCCTCTGATCCCCCTCATGTCTTTGTGTGAAATTAGTTGTGTGTTAGGTGTTGTAGCACTAGCCTAAGCGTTTGTTATGTTCTGTGGGTTTTCACGAAGCGTATTTGTATTGCTAAACATTTATGTGTGACATTTGTGCGCTCTACACACTTTGCCTTGTTGGCTGGAGGACGTTTTTGACGCAGCTGTGTCCATCTGTATATCTCTCCTACCGTAATAAAGTGTGCGCCTGTTCACAATTCTCTGCTCTCCTGCACCTGACTTCACCACCAGTATGCACACACCTGACACTCTTCATATTTTCAAGAATTGGTAGTGGCTGCATCATGTTATGGGTATGCTTGTCATCAGCAAGGACTATGGAGTTTTTTAGGATAAAAATAAAAGGAATAAAGCTACGCACAGGCAAAGTCCTAGAGAAAAACCTGGTTCAGTCTGCTTTCCAACAGACACTGGGAGACAAGTCCACCTTTCAGCAGGACAGTAACCTAAAACGTGATGCCAAATACACACTGGAGTTACTTACCAACAACACATTGAATGTTCCTGAGGGGCTGGTTACAGTTTAGACTTAAATAGGCTTGGCAATCTATGGCAAGACTTGAAAATGGCTGTCTAGCAATGATCAACAATCAATTTGATAGAGCTTGAAGAATTTGGAAATATTGTACAATCCAGGTTTGAAAAACTCTTAGAGATTTACCCAGAAAGACTCACAGCTGTAATCACTGCCAAAGGTGATTCTAACATGTAGTGACTCAGGGGGTTGAATAACCTAATAAAAATATATTAGGTTTTTATTTTCCATTAATGTAAAAAAGATTGTTGACAAAAAATGACAATTAATTTGATTTTAATCCCACTTTGTAACACAACAAAATGTGGAAAAAGTCAAGGAGTGTGAATACTTTCTGAAGGTACTGTAGGCCTATTGGGTTCTCTGTTCTTAGGTTTTGGCAAATCATTGTGCGATAATTTAAAACAATAACATGACATTTGGAGTTATCTATGGATTCATATGACTGGGCAGGGGCGCAGCCATGGGAGGTGCTGGGAGGGCATAGGCCCACCCAAATGGGGGCCAGGCCCACCCACTGGGGAGCCAGGTCCAGCTAATCAGAATGAGTTTTTCCCCCACAAAAGGGCTTTATTACAGACAAAAATACTCAGTTTCATCAGCTCTCTGAGTAGCTGGTCTCAAACAATCCCACAGGTGAAGAAGCCAGATGTGGAGGTCCTGGGCTGGCGTTTACACGTGGTCTGCGATTGTGAGGCCAGCTAGATGTACTGCCAAATTTTCAAAAATTACGTTGGAGGCGGCTTATGGTAGAGAAATTAACATTAAATTATCTGGCAATAGCTCTGCTGAACATTCCTGCAGTCAGCATGCCAATTGCATGCTACCTCAAAACGTGAGAATTCGGTGGCATTGTGTTGTGTGGCAAAATTGCACATTTTAAAGCGGCCTTTTGTTGTCCCAAGCACAAGGTGCGCCGGTGTAATGATCATGCTGTTTAATCAGCTTCTTGATATGCCACACTTGTCAGGTATCTTGGCAAAGGAGATGCTCAATAACAGGGATGTAAACAAATGTGTGCTTTGAGAGAAATACTTTTTTAGAATTTTGGAAAATATATGTAATCTTTTATTTCAGCTCATGAAACATGGTACCAACACTTTACATGTTTCATTTATATTTTATTCAGTATACATTGCATTTGGAAAGTATTCAGACCCCTGGACATTAACACATTTTGTTACATTACAGCCTTATTCTAATATATATTAAATGGTTTTTCCCCCCTCGTCAATCTACACAATACCACATAGCACCACATAGCACCAGGTTTTTAGAAATTTGCGCAAATTTATTACAAATTAAAAATGGAAATATCACATTTACATAAGTATTTCAGACCCATAACCTAGTACTTTGTTGAAGCACCTTTTGCAGCAATTACAGCCTTGAGTCTTCTTGGGTATGACGCTACAAGCTTGGCACACCTGTATTTGGGGAGTTTCTCCCATTCTTCTCTGCAGATCCTCTCAAGCTCTCAGGTTGAATGGGGAGCGTCGCTGCACAGTTATTTTCAGGTCTCTCCAGAGATGTTTGATCAAGTTCAAGTCCGGGTTCTGGCTGGGCCACTCAAGGACATTCAGACACTTGTCCCGAAGCCTCCCCTGCATTGTCTTGTTGGAAGGTGAACCTTCGTCCCAGTCTGAGGTCCTGAGTGTACTGGAGCAGGTTTTCATCAAGGATCTCTCTGTACTTTGCTCCGTTCATCTTTACCTCGATCCTGACTAGTCTCCCAGTCCCTGCCGCTGAAAAACATCCCCACAGCATGATGCTGCCACCACCATGCTTCACCATAGGGATGGTGCCAGGTTTCCTCCAGACGTGAAGCTTGGCATTCAGGCCAGATAATCTTTTTTCTCATGTTCTGAGAGACTTTAGGTGACTTTTGGCAAACTCCAAGCGGACTATCATGTGTCTTTTACTGGGGAGTGGCTTCCATTAAGGCCCTTCTCCCCCGATTGCTCATTTTGGCTGGGTGGCCAGCTCTAGGAAGTATTGGTGGTTCAAAAATTCTTCCATTTAATGATGATGGAGGCCACTGTGTACTTTGGCCCTTTCAATGCTGCAGAAATTTGTTGGTACCCTTCCCCACATCTGTGCCACAAAATAAACCTGTCTCAGAGCTCTAAGGACAATTTCTGGCTTGGTTTTTGCTCTGACTTGCACTGTCAACTGTGGGACCTTATATAGAGGTGTGTGCCTTTCCAAATCATGTCCATCAATTGAATTTACCACAGGTAGACTCCAATGAAGTTGTAGAAAAATCTCAAGGATGATTAATGGAAATAGGATGCACCTGTTATTTTATTATATTTTTTGCAAAAAAATCTAAAAACCTGTTCTTGCTTTGTCAATATGGGGTATTGTGTGTAGAGTGATGAAGGGAAAAAATATTTAATCAATTTTAAAATAAGTCTGAATAGTTTCTGAATGCACTGTATATATTCATGTCCAGCCTGCAGGGGTTTATCTAATATGGATTCCGTAACTTCAAGGACTGATATCTTCATCATCGACGTATTAACTGTGTTTGCATTCATAGGTAAATTTACATCTTAAATAAAGCCAGTAGCAGGGCTATCTATGCAAAACATCTGCCCCGTGTGAGGCTCGAACTCACGACCTTCAGATTATGAGACTGACGCGCTGCCTACTGCGCCAACGAGGCTCAAACATGCAATGTCCAAGGTGGACAAATCATTCATTTTGGGTTTGTTTTTGCCGACTTTGACTTCACTACATTCTTAAAGAAGATAATGTACTTTTTACTCCATACATTTTCCCTGGCACCCAAAAGTACTGGTTACATTTTGACAGGAAAATGGTCAAATTCACACACTTATCAAGAGAACATCTCAGGTCATCCTTACTGCCTCTGATCTGGAGGACTCACTAAACACAAATGTTTCGTTTGTAAATGGTGTCTGAGTGTTGCAGTGTGTCCCTGGCTATCCGTAAATTTAAAAAACAAGAAACCCCGTGCCTTCTGGTTTGCTTAATATAAGGAATTTGGTTTATACTTATACTTTTACTGTTGATACTTAAGTACATTTTAGCAATTCCATTTACTTTTAATACTTAAGTACATTTAAAACCAAATACCTTTAGACCTTCACTCAAGTAGTAATTTACTGGGTGGCTATCATTTTTACTTTAGTCATTTTCTATTACAGTATCTTTACTTTTACTGTGACAATTAGGCACTTATTCCACCCCTGGTTCCCGGATAGCACGGACCTTAACAGTGCCCTTATATTACAATGCAATTATTCCTGTAAGTACAGGGTTAGACAAGGGTTAAGGAGGATTAGACTGAACTGTATGAAAATGTATGCACTTACTATATTGTAAGTCGCTCTGGATAGGAGTGTCTACATTGGTCTGCTAAATTACTAAAATGTTAAATGAACATAGATTGACACATAGCAGAATAAATAGCTAAATAAATAAGATTCAATAAATATACTTCTTTATGGAATAGCTAAGCCAATGTCATGTGAGAATGCCGCTTCAGTGGTCCAAGAATACAAAGTAAGCTTACTGATACTGTATATTCATCAGTCAACCAATACACAGTCTCTACTAAATGTTCCATGTTCCTATTTAGTTGCCTAGAGTCTGGGCCTGAGAGTAATACACATAGATAAGAAGAGGAGAAACTGAATCAAAGTAAGGTATATTCTTTAGTGGGATCAGACCAGGTAACAATACTTTTTTTCTTGGTGTCAATAAACTATATATTTGGTTTAAGTTACAGTAGTCCTTTGCCCTTATCAATGGGGCAAAGCCACTTCCCTGACCTTGAGAAGGGAAGTGTGTATTTTGGCAGGTGGTGTGGGATAAAAAGCTGGTGTTTCTGTGATAAGAAAAACGCTTCTCCATGTGCCACGTTGTCACAATCACACAGACAGCAAACTGAGCAACAAGTCATACATTGTGTGAGCAGAACCAGCAAGGTGTAGTATCATCGGTGAACCTAACTATGTCTGGACTCAATGTCTCCCTTGCTTACTTTCTCGCTGTTGTGGTGTTTGGTGCAGCCTTTAGAAGCCTTTTCAGAAAATGGCCTCGTTTGAGTGTTGCAGCAGAGTTTCCGGCCTCGTATGTGCTGGTGGCATGCTGGCTGGAGGTGCAGACCATTAAAGAGGTGGGCGAGTGGGCAGGAGGACTGGGTCCGGACGTGACTCTAACCATACTGTTTTTAGTGCTGCTTACCCATGGTGTGATCTGTGCCGGAGCCACTGGAAACCCCTCCCTGACTCTGATGAATTTCCTGCTGCTGGAGACCCCTACTCTGCACACTCTGCTGGCTCTGGCTGCTCAGTTCCTGGGGGCACACCTGGCTCTGCTTGGGGCTGGCTACTACTGGGCCCTGGAGCTTAACGACATGCACATGATCAAGAACCTAATGTCAAGGGAGTGCAGCACAGCCCTGCGTGTCTCCCTGGTGCAAGGGGTCTTTTCTGAGTGTGTGTGTGCATTCATCTTTTATCTGATATACCTCAGCCTGAAACGTCGCTCTGCGCTGATTCGGGTTCCTCTTGTTGCAGCTGTGCTCACCTTCTTCTCCCATTCAGGTAAGTAGCCCATCATGACAATCATGCCTCTAACTTAGATTTCAGTAAAGAGATCATTAAAGTTGCATAGGCCTATATGCTGTTTTCTTTATGTTATATCTGTGCGTCAGGAAAAAAAACTGTTTTTGCAGATGATCGCTGCATTAATAAGTTCATGATCGGAGAACTCATCTTCTTTGTATTTCAGCCAGTGATTATACCATGGCTTTCCTGAACCCCTCCCTGGCCTATGGCCTTACCTTCTACTGTCCCGGGTTCACCTTTATGGAGTACTCAGTGGTCTACTGGCTTGGGCCCATTTTTGGTAAGTCAAACAACATTTTTGTTACATACGAACACCTGATAAAAAGGCTTTATCCTTGACAATGAGGCATAATTGCTTATCAAGATGGTAATACAGATATCCTCTTTTCAGGAATGACGCTTGCCCTTCTCCTGTACATGGGCCACATTCCCAGGATTTTTACCAAGAACCTGCTGTATTCCCAGAAAACCCACTTCCGGGTGCCAAAGGGGGAAGGAGATAAAAAAAAGTGAAAGAATATAAAAATCCTCCACCTCAGCTGATGCAATAACGGACCTAGAGTGCATTAGGAATGAAATGCTCAATTTTGTTCTTATTGGGATGTTTCATTATGCACTGAGCACTATATTCAACAGCTGATTCTCTCCTTAGGTTAAACTGACAAAAAGGGGTGGGCTATAGAATAATAAGATCTGTACATGTATGATACAATTTTATATCTCATGTACAACCTGTGTTCTTTCAGAAGTAATACATCAATTGAAAATAACTATTTTAAATAAACATGTGTATTAAACATTTAACATTGGTTGTTGTTCCTGAACTTACTGTACATTGTGAACAAGTTGAGGTATACACAAAACTCAATCCATACATTTTTGTTTTTGCATTTTTACCAACCTCAACCAATTACAACTATAATCCATTACCGAAATACCACTGATGTAATGCTAATAGGTTGTCACCAGCAAAAAAACACAGCAAAAAAATAAAATATGCTCATATAAAAAATTTTTTAAATGAAATTGTTGAAAATATGTGTCAATACCACACAAAGAGGCTATGTCCAGTTGTGACTAGGCTACCGAGGCCACAGGGCTCAGGTTTAGGGCTTTGATGGAGCCACCTGGTGCTGGGTAGAGGAAGGCCCTGTAGAGGATTTCTGAGATACGGGTCCATCAGCTTTCTCCTTCTGCAACTCTTTAGTGGAGTGACCTTGTTCTGCAAAACAGACAGGACAAATGTTAAACAGCATGGCCTTCCTCTGAGATGGATGAAAAGTGGCATAAAGAAAAAGCTAACTTTTGAGATGAAAATGTAACAAATGTGAAGCTGAATTTTAATACACCTGCGTTGGAAATAATAAATATATGATCTTTCCCCACATAGCCAACATGCAATTTATACCGGTGTCGTGCGTACAAGACTATCTGCGGAAATCAAAGAAGGCATCTGACACGCAGTCCGACTACTCCAACTCTTAATTCACCTATGCATGACGGTCCTTAGTTGTCCTGCGCCTAACTAATATGAACCATAACTGTAATGTAGTAGAGTTGTCTCAGGGTAACCTCACCTGGCTGTGATTGGTTCTCCAGCTGGGCCTCAGACTGGTCCACCCACAGGCGATGCTTCGGATTGTTAAGGAACCTCTTGCTCTGTCCACAGCTGAGACACTGCAGCACAGTCATGCGGTTTCTATACTTAATCCCTGAAGAGAATAAAGCATGGGTTACATGTAATGACATTGGACTCTCACTCAGTACTTTAAAAATCTCATCATGAGATATGTCTCCAACTGCTAGGTACAACCATAACTCTGTTTTCATCTGTGTTTGTATTGAGAAGGACTAGAACGACAAATAGCTTGCAACAATGTGTTGGCTTTGATTAGGAAGGCTGATGAGCCATCTATTTAGTTATATACTTACTTCTCTGTCTGGCTGTGGCAGTTACTCCTGGGACCAGCAAAGAGCAGCACTTCTTACATAATGTTCTTTTCACTGAGGGGTCTCTATAAAGATGTCAATAACATTCTAGTCATGCCCTAGTTGTCATCATTTTAGCAGACCTGTTTCAAACTGACAATTTCTGTCATGTATTCTTAACGTGACATGAAAGTTGCAACCTTTATTGATGGAAATGTAAGCACATATTTTTTCTTACAAGAGTTTTTACGATATTGTTATAGTCTACTCACTGTCTCAGCACCAAACGTTTTGCAATGGTCTTCTGAGTGAAGCAGTAAAAACGAGCCAATTCCACATTCTCAGGGGTTTGAGACAAAACACAGTGTGCAGCCTTCAAGAAATCAATATCACATGAAACCACGATCTGTGCAAATCAGTTAGCAAAATATAAAGTACTAGAAATCAATAAAACGTACCTGATATAGAAAGTTTAGTCTTTGATAGGCTTCCTTGTCTTTCAAGTTTGCTGCCATTACATAGATGTGGATTGCTATGCTAAATTAGCCTGCTAACTTCTAACTATGTAGGCTAGCTAGGTAGCTATGCTAGCTAGCTAGTTATATGTATCCCCAGAATGGTAAGCTACCTAACAGGCAACAGGAAAATATGTAGCCTCAAATTCAGCTAGCTTCACAAGCTTCTAGTTAGATAGCTAGATAAACCCTCTGGTAACTGATTTACCTCTGAACCAGGGAGCCAGGGTGTTTTTACTGTCTTGTGGATTTTATATGGCAGTTGACAACCAACTTTATGGTGCATTACCGCCACCAACTGGACTGGAGTGTGCACCAGAAACAGGGAAGGACTAAATCCTACCTAATATTCTCGTCTCCCTAAGGAAACAAAATACATAATTAAATACTACATCTCCTGAAGATTTCCCCAGCAGTTCACTTAACATTGGCTCTTCAACCCCATTACACCTTAAATATAATAACATTCTCTCCCTTTCCCTCCCATATTGCTGCCACTTAAATATAACATGTTCCACTGTCTCCATCTCCTCTTGAAAATGATCACACCTCCCAGTATGATGTTTTCCTACCACTTTCAATGTACTATGGAGTCTTGTGACCCAGTCTCAGCCTTGTGATTATACTTTCCCCCCTTCTATCTCGACCTGAGGACCTCCCTGCCCACCACCTTTCCTGAGTCTTATACAGGTGTCTTCCCTTTCCCACAACTCTTGCCCTTATTTTTTAACCATTGTTTTTATTAACCACTTGGCTTCTGCTTTACTGATTGACAATTCCATCTCAACATCAGGATGTTTAAAATCCTGCTTGGCGAGAACATCCATTTCTTCATTGCCCTCTACTCCCACATGAGCTGGTACGTAGAAGAACATGACAAATACCCCCATGTCTCACCCTATAAAACCCTCATACAATAGATACTGTTTTCTCTGAGACACACATTAATTTAAGCTCATCAGTGCTGCACAAGAGTCAGAGCAGATAACTACCCTGTCTGGCCTCACCTCCTCCACCCACTCTGCAGTCAAGAGTATGGCCAGCAACACCCTTGTGTAAACCGATAAATTATCCGTTGCTCTTTTTGTCACTGCCACCTTAAACTAAGGAACGCTAAAAGCTGCACCTGTCCTCGCTGTTTAAGGGTCCTTAGATCCATCAGTGAATATATTCAAGAAAGCATAGTACTGTGTTCTTAAATGTTCACAACTGAACTGAATATACTTCTTCCTCAACAGTTCTTACCCTCTCAAGCATCCCTAAAACTATACTAAATATATTACGTCACCAATTAATTGATTAAAACACACAGTTTTGCAATGAAGGTATATAATAGCTTCAAGAGCGCTCTGGTGCGGCACCGGAGGACAACTGGTTTCCTTCCTCCTCTGGGTATATTGACTTCAATACAAAACCGAGGAGGCTTCCAGAGGACGTCCTCCAACCTATCAGACCTTTCAGAGCTCTTGCAGCATAAACTGATTCCACCCAATCAAAAGATCAGAGAATGAATCTAGTACTGAAAGCATAAGCTACAGCTAGCTAGCACAGCAGTGCATAAAATGTGGTGAGTAGTTGACTCAAAGAGAGAGAATGACAATAGTTGAACTTTTTTTTTTCAAGTTCAGGAGAAGCAAGAAAGAGCTAGCTATATTTAGTATATTCTTTTTCCACTTTCACTTAGCGAATGCAACTAGCTAGTTTAACCTACTCAAACACCCGGCTCAAATAGAGGAATGCTATGTTAGCTAGTGTAACAGCCATTGGTGAGGACCAAGATGCACCGTGGTAAGTGTTCATCATTATTTTAATAAACTGAACACTAAAGAAACAACTCCATCATTTGCAAACCACACTAAACAGAAAATAACTACCCACACCACACAGGTGGGAAAAGGCTACCTAAGTATGGTTCTCAATCAGAGACAATGATAGACAGCTGCCTCTAATTGAGAACCACACCCGCCAAACAACACAGAAATCAAAAACATAGAAAGTGAACATAGAATGCCCACCCTAGTCACACCCTGGCCTAACCAAAATAGAGAATAAAAACCTCTCTATGGCCAGGGCGTGACAGCTAGCTGCTTATGGCTATCCAACACTGGAACTCTTCCAAGTTAGGGTAAGCTTTTGGTTAAATCAATTTATTGTCACCTGTCTATTTATGGAAAAATTGCCCTGATTAACTCCTTAGTCATATCTCAGTTTACTCACTTTTTATGGTGCTGCCTACTCCTGATGATTTGATTTTCAAATCATATGAGCCAAAAATATTTCGCTTTATCTGGGACACTAAACCAGACAAAATAAAACGAGCCTATCTATATAATGAATATGAATTGGGTGGGTTGAGATGATTAAATATAAAAGCACTAAACCTCTCTCTAAAAGCGAAACTCATTCAAAAGTTTTATTTGAACCCTAAATGGTTCTCAAGTAGATGAATAAAAAAAGCTCATTCATTGTTTAAAAATGGCAATCTGCACATTTTCGATTAATTGAAGATGATACTTTTTTCAAAGTATCTGTCTTTTTCAAACAAGCATTGCAGAGCTGGCAACAATTTCAATTTCATCCCCCTGAAAAGATAGAACAAATATTACAGCTGAACTCAAATGTGCTGGTTGATAAAATACCTGTATTTCTGGGAAAGATGTTCGAAAAGGGTATTTTGTTCTTAAATTACATTGTAACTCTACCATTACAATTTATGTCCTTCATGGAGTTATCAGAATTGAACGGGAAGGTCTGCTCAATCCAAGAGTACAACCAATCGATTACAGCGTTGCCCCAAAAATAGAGGAGGCGGGTGGCAGCGGGAGGAGGTAGGGAACTGGTCTGTCTGCCCAATATAAAGGTTCAAAACTGGCGGAGGAATAAAAATAGGAAAGTACACCAGTTTCATTTGAGGACCAGGATGTTGACAACTGTGCCATACAGATTGCAAAAGTGTTGAGAAGAGATTTTTTATGTACCGATTCCATGATGCAGGCTGTATGAGTTGATATATAAAACACAAGATTCAACTTAATGCTTTTCAGCTAAAATTATTATATAGACTTCTTGCCACCAACAAATGTTTAATATTTGGGGCATAAAATCATTGAAGCTCTGCAGATTTTGTTGTGAGGATACAGAATCAAGTAGCCCTCAGGTAGCCTGTTTCTGGTCTCACGTTCAGGAATGGCTGAAAATGCATTGCATTGATCTAAAATTTACTCTAGAAATAGTACTGTTAGGAGATCTGGAGAGACCGGGTCACTCAATTACTAATATACTAATACTCTTAGTAAAAGTATTTATCTTCAACACGCAATCTGTAGATTCTATTCGATTAGATAGATTGAAATTGTATGTTAAACATCATAGCATAGTTGAAAGATATGTGTTGCGTAGAAACATCCTTATCATTCATCGCCCTACAGGTTCCCTCGGAGAGTTCATCAATGAGCTTGATGCCTTGATAAGCTCCTTTCCTGAGGACGGCTCACCTCTCACAGTTCTGGGCGACTTTAACCTCCCCACGTCTACCTTTGACTCATTCCTCTCTGCCTCCTTCTTTCCACTCCTCTCCTCTTTTGACCTCACCCTCTCACCTTCCCCCTCTACTCACAAGGCAGGCAATACGCTCGACCTCATCTTTACTAGATGCTGTTCTTCCACTAACCTCACTGCAACTCCCCACCAAGTCTCCGACCACTACCTTGTATCCTTTTCCCTCTTGCTCTCATCCAACACTTCCCACACTGCCCCTACTCGGATGGTATCGCGCCGTCCCAATCTTCGCTCTCTCTCCCCCGCTACTCTCTCCTCTTCCATCCTATCATCTCTTCCCTCTGCTCAAACCTTCTCCAACCTATCTCCTGATTCTGCCTCCTCAACCCTCCTCTCCTCCCTTTCTGCATCCCTTGATTCTCTATGTCCCCTATCCTCCAGGCCGGCTCGGTCCTCCCCTCCTGCTCCGTGGCTCGACGACTCATTGCGAGCTCACAGAACAGGGCTCCGGGCAGCCGAGCGGAAATGGAGGAAAACTCGCCTTCCTGCGGACCTGGCATCCTTTCACTCCCTCCTCTCTACATTTTCCTCTTCTGTCTCTGCTGCTAAAGCCACTTTCTACCACTCTAAATTCCAAGCATCTGCCTCTAACCCTAGGAAGCTCTTTGCCACCTTCTCCTCCCTCCTGAATCCTCCTCCCCCTCCCCCTCCTCCCTCTCTGCAGATGACTTCGTCAACCATTTTGAAAAGAAGGTCGACGACATCCGATCCTCGTTTGCTAAGTCAAACGACACCGCTGGTTCTGCTCACACTGCCCTACCCTGTGCTCTGACCTCTTTCTCCCCTCTCTCTCCAGATGAAATCTCGCGTCTTGTGACAGCCGGCCGCCCAACAACCTGCCCGCTTGACCCTATTCCCTCCTCTCTTCTCCAGACCATTTCCGGAGACCTTCTCCCTTACCTCACCTCACTCATCAACTCATCCCTGACCGCTGGCTACGTCCCTTCTGTCTTCAAGAGAGCGAGAGTTGCACCCCTTCTGAAAAAAACCTACACTCGATCCCTCCGATGTCAACAACTACAGACCAGTATCCCTTCTTTCTTTTCTCTCCAAAACTCTTGAACGTGCCGTCCTTGGCCAGCTCTCCCGCTATCTCTCTCAGAATGACCTTCTTGATCCAAATCAGTCAGGTTTCAAGACTAGTCATTCAACTGAGACTGCTCTTCTCTGTATCACGGAGGCCCTCCGCACTGCTAAAGCTAACTCTCTCTCCTCTGCTCTCATCCTTCTAGACCTATCGGCTGCCTTCCATACTGTGAACCATCAGATCCTCCTCTCCACCCTCTCCGAGTTGGGCATCTCCGGCGCGGCCCACGCTTGGATTGCGTCCTACCTGACAGGTCGCTCCTACCAGGTGGCGTGGCGAGAATCTGTCTCCTCACCACGCGCTCTCACCACTGGCGTCCGCCAGGGCTCTGTGGGCTCTGTTCTAGGCCCTCTCCTATTCTCGCTATACACCAAGTCACTTGGCTCTGTCATAACCTCACATGGTCTCTCCTATCATTGCTATGCAGACGACACACAATTAATCTTCTCCTTTCCCCCTTCTGATGACCAGGTGGCGAATCGCATCTCTGCATATCTGGCAGACATATCAGTGTGGATGACGGATCACCACCTCAAGCTGAACCTCGGCAAGACGGAGCTGCTCTTCCTCCCGGGGAAGGACTGCCCATTCCATGATCTCGCCATCACGGTTGACAACTCCATTGTGTCCTCCTCCCAGAGCGCTAAGAACCTTGGCGTGATCCTGGACAACACCCTGTCGTTCTCAACTAACATCAAGGCGGTGGCCCGTTCTTGTAGGTTCATGCTCTACAACATCCGCAGAGTACGACCCTGCCTCACACAGGAAGCAGCGCAGGTCCTAATCCAGGCACTTGTCATCTCCCGTCTGGATTACTGCAACTCGCTGTTGGCTGGGCTCCCTGCCTGTGCCATTAAACCCCTACAACTCATCCAGAACGCCGCAGCCCGTCTGGTGTTCAACCTTCCCAAGTTCTCTCACGTCACCCCGCTCCTCCGCTCTCTCCACTGGCTTCCAGTTGAAGCTCGCATCCGCTACAAGACCATGGTGCTTGCCTACGGAGCTGTGAGGGGAACGGCACCTCAGTACCTCCAGGCTCTGATCAGGCCCTACACCCAAACAAGGGCACTGCGTTCATCCACCTCTGGCCTGCTCGCCTCCCTACCACTGAGGAAGTACAGTTCCCGCGCAGCCCAGTCAAAACTGTTCGCTGCTCTGGCCCCCCAATGGTGGAACAAACTCCCTCACGACGCCAGGACAGCGGAGTCAATCACCACCTTCCGGAGACACCTGAAACCCCACCTCTTTCAGGAATACCTAGGATAGGATAAAGTAATCCTTCTCACCCCCCCCCTTAAAAGATTTAGATGCACTATTGTAAAGTGGCTGTTCCACTGGATGTCTTAAGGTGAACGCACCAATTTGTAAGTCGCTCTGGATAAGAGCGTCTGCTAAATGACTTAAATGTAAATGTAAATGAAACACGAAGTGGGTGGCCAGCAGAGATAGATGGGACGGGCTGAGGTAAGCTGAGGGTTGGTCTGTGGAATTGGAGACAAGTGGGAGTGGAGTTGCTGTGTGAGGGAGAGAATGATGGTCAAAAGATAAAGGGGGAAAAAAAGTCAAAAAACATAATAAAAGTACATTTGAATGACACTAAGTGGCAGTGTTTTTACAACTAATGCCGGTTTGCATGAGGCTGATGCTGTGCAGGTGTTTGTACACATGCATATACACACACTCATTCAAATGAACACCTACAAGAACACACACATACATGTAATAGTGCCAGACATGCACACAAACATATACAGTTGGCATTGCTGTTATGATATATCACTATCATGCACATGCACCCTCACACATAAGGATGGCTCTGTTGCGGGAAGACTGATACATGTATGATAGTGTCTTGATGCTGTGTTTGTCCTTCATGTCCTAATAATTTAATGTTACCCCTTCCTTGTGTTTTTGTAATAAAAAATAAAAAATGTATTGCCACCGGAGCCCGCCAGTGTAAATAAAGGTGAAATAAAAAGTCAATCAAATAAATAGCTTGACACATTCAAGCTATAGGCCATTAGCATTGACATCTCATGTATGGAAACATATGGAAAGGATGATAACAGAAAGGCTGACTTACTTTCTGGAGAGGAGAGGACTAATGTCACCAGATCAAAGTGGGTTCAGGAAAGGCAGGGAAATGATGGATCCTGCACTGTGCCTTGCGTCAGTAATACGGAAGGCACAGGCAAATAAAGAGGTGGTGGTAGCTGTTTTTTGTAGCGAAGTGTAGTGAAGGCCTAGTTATCAATGGGAAGACAATATTGAATGTGATGTGTTGCCTGTCAGGAATGGAGTGGGGGGCAGATAGAAGGGTGTTAAAAATGCTATATATAGAGCTGTCAAGGTCATCACTGGATTATGGAAGTGTAGCTCAGACAGCTCAGACATCTTTAAAAAAAGTTAGATGTAATCCAGTCCCAGGCCCTAAGAATGTGTTGTGGAGCACTTAGGACCTCCCCGGTGGCAGTGAGGCATGTAGAGTTGGGAAAGATGCCGTTGAAGTTAAGATGACAACAGCTAACCATGACATACACATTGGGTAAATCTACAAGGACATAAGGTTACACATCCTACAAAAAATGTACCCCTAAAGCAGTGGCAGTCTGTGACCTGATTTTTTTTTTAGGAGCATGGCCTTAATTCTATAACAGCATATTGGATGACTGTCATTCATACCCAGCTCAAAGTAACATTGAAAGGTTTAGGCTACCTCATGATACCCAAATTGTCCCCATACCCATCATGAGGTTGCTACAACCTAGCCTATGAATGAAAGTTTACAACATACTATAGGAGTGTAACAGTATAACTTTAGTCTGTCTCCTTGCCCATACCCGGGCTCAAACCAGGGACCCTCTGCACACATCAACAGTCACCCTCGAAGCATCGTTACCCATCGCTCCACAAAAGCCACTGCTCTTGCAGAGCAAGGGGAACCACTACTTCAAGGTGTCAGAGCGAGTGACGTCAACGATTGAAACGCTATTAGCGCGCACCACCGCTAACTAGCTAGCCATTTCACATCGGTTACAGGAGCACAGGTCGAGAGAGACATTTGAGTACTCAAGGTAAAAGACGGTACATTCAAAAAAAAAAAAAGACGATACATTCAATACTGCCTTACACACTCTTTCATACATCTAGCTGATCTAGGGTGTAATCATTAGTCCAACAGTTGCAAACAAGAGTTTCTATTGGACAAAATTCAGGTATGTTTATTCCAGTTTCAAGTTTTAATATCACATGCACAAGTACAGTGAAATGCCTTTCTTGCAAACTCCAAAACCAACAATGCAATAATCAATAACAATGTATAACTATATAAAAACATGAGGCACGACACTTCCAGGTCCTCCCTGTAGGCTGACTCATCGTCACCGGTGATCAGGCCTACCACTGTCCTGTCCTCAGCAAACTTGATGATGGTGTTGGAGTCGTACGTGGCCACGCAGTCGTGGGTAAACAGGGAGAATAGGATGAGACTAAGCACACACCCCTGTGGGTCAGCGTGGCGGAGGTGATGCTGTCTATCCTCACCACCAGGGGTTGGCCCTTCAGGAAGTCCAGGATCCACTTGCAGAGGGAGGTGTTCAGCCCCAGAGTCCTAAGCGTGGTGATGTTTAAGAAACATTTTTCAACCGAATTGGCAGAATGAATACACCCCTGATCACACTCAAACACAGTTCACTTCCATAGCAGCCATATACAAACATGATCATTTTGCTCATTGTAGAATTCCTTCTCGCATCTACGTGCTCTCCTCCTCTCCGACCTTTCCCTTCAGTACACAACACATCAGCTGTATGTGACCAGGCAAAAAAAACTTTCCAAGCCAAACCTTCATATCATAATCTCTAACTACTACACACAGCCTACCTACATCGTCGTAGCTAGACGAAGTAACATGTTAGTAAACCCGCTACAATCATGACAGCTAAGCCAACTGCTTAGGAATCCTTGTGAATACTTGTGAATAAGTATTAGCAAGGTTGCCACTTGTTGTTTGCCTACTGAAATTGAACTTCAGTTCATGAAAATAAATAGCTAGCCAGCTACTATAAATCGCAGATGGCATAGCAGTCAGGCGTCTTTTTCTTCGTCTTGTCGTGTCCCGTGTATATATCTTATTTCTTTGCATATATTTTTGTATATTTTTCTTAACCTCAACTTCAACATACTCTCCTACAACCCGCCTCACCCAATGTGAAAGTAAAGAAAATAGCAGATCCATACCACACAAGGATTCCTAAATCATAGCTAAGAATAATGAAAATGACTGCGTTTCTACTAGAGGTCGACCGATTATGATACCGATTATTGGAGGACCAAAAAAGGCCAATACCGATTAATCTGACTTATTTATTTATTTATTTGTAATAATGACAATGACAACAATACTGAATGAACACTTATTTTAACTGAATATAATACATCAATGAAATCCATTTAGCCTCAAATAAATAATGAAACATGTTCAATTTGGTTTAAATAATGCAAAAACAAAGTGTTTGAGAAGAAAGTAAAAGTGCAATATGTGCCATGTAAGAAAGCTAACATTTAAGTTTCTTGCTCAGAACATGAGAACATATGAAAGCTGGTGGTTCCTTTTAACATGAGTCTGCAATATTCCCAGGTAAGAAGTTTCAGGTTGCAATTATTATTGGAACTATTTCTCTCTATACCATTTGTATTTCATATACTGTACCTTTGACTATTGGATGTTCTTATAGGCACTTTAGTATTGCCTGCCAGTGTAACAGTATAGCTTCTGTCCCTCTCCTCACTCCTACCTGGGATCGAAGCAGGAGCACATCGACAACAGCCACCCTCGAAGCAGCGTTACCCATCGCTCCACAAAAGCCGCGGCTCTTGCAGAGCAACTACTCCAAGTCTCAGAGCGAGTGACGTTTGAAACGCTATTAGCACGCACCCTGCTAACTAGCTAGCCATTTCACATTGGTTACACCAGCCTAATCTCGTGAGTTGATGGGCTTGAAGTCATAAACAGCTCAATGCCTGAAGCACAGCAAAGAGCTGCTGGTAAAATGCACGAAAGTGCTGTTTGAATGAATGCTTACGAGCCTGCTGGTGCCTACCATCGCTCAGTCAGACTGCTCTAGCAAATCATAGACTTAATTATAACATAATAAAACACAGAAATACGAGCCTTAGGTCATTAATATGGTCAAATCCAGAAACTATCATCTCGAAAACAAGAAGTTTCTTCTTTCAGTGAAATACGGAACCGTTCCATATTTTAGCTAAAGGGTGGCATCCATAAATCTAAATATTCCTGTTACATTGCACAACCTTCAATGTTATGTCATAATTTCATAAAATTCTGGCAAATTAGGCGGCCCAAACTGTTGCATATACCCTGACTCTGCGGCAATGAACGCAAGAGAAGTGACACAATTTCACCTGGTTAATATTGCCTGCTAACCTGGATTACTTTTAGCTAAATATGCAGGTTTAAAAATATATACTTCTGTGTATTGATTTTAAGAAAGGCATTGATGTTTATGGTTAGGTACACATTGGAGCAAGGACAGTTCTTTTTCGTGAATACGCACCGCATAGATTATATGCAACGCAGGACACGCTAGATAAACTAGTAATATCATCAACCATGTGTCGTTAACTAGTGATTATGATAGGTTTAATGCTAGCTATCAACTTACCTTGGCTTACTGCATTCACGTAACAGGCAGGCTCCTCGTGGAGTGCAATGAGAGGCAGGTGGTTAGAGCGTTGAACTAGTTAACTGTAAGGTTGCAAGATTGAATACCAGAGCTGACAAGTTAAAGAGCTAACAAGGTAAAAATCTGTCGTTCTGCCTCCGTTCCACCATTCCTAGGCCGTCATTGAAAATAAGAACGTGTTCTTAACTGACTTGCCTAGTTAAATAAAGATGAAATAAAGGTGTAAAAAATATATATATATATCGATTTCCGATTGTTATGAAAACTTGAAATACGCCCTAATTAATCGGCCATTCCGATTAATTGGTCGACCTCTAGCTTCTACTGGTCATAGTTTTCAGGCTGGTTGTATTGGTGCTAGCTATATCTGTTTATAACCCTCTGGTGGTGTGGGGGCTGTGCTCTGGCAAAGTGGTTGGGGTTACATCCTGCCTGTTTGGCCCTGTCTGGGGGTATTGTCGGACAGGGCCACAGTGTCTCCCGACCCCGTCTCAGCCTCCAGTATATATGCTGAAATAGTCTATGTGCTGTGGGGGGCTAAGGTCAGTCTGTCCTATCTGGTGAAATTCACCTGTCTTATCTGGTGTCCTGTGTGAACTTAAGTATGCCCCCTCTAATTTTACCATCCTTCTCTCTCTCTTGGCCTCCACAATCACCTGACTTCAACCCAATTGAGATGGTTTGGGATAAGTTGGACTGCAGAGTGAAGAAAAAGGAGCCAACAGGTGCTCAGCATATGTGGGAACTCCTTCAAGACTGTTGGAAAAGCATTCCAGGTGAAGCTGTTTGAGAGAATGCCAAGAGTGGGCAAAGCTGTCAAGGCAAAGGGTGGCTACTTTGAAGAATCTCAAATACAAAATATATTTTAATTTGTTTAACACTTTTTTGGTGATTCCATGTGTTATTTCATAGTTTTGATGTATTCACTTATTCTACAATGTAGAAAATAGTAAAAAATAAAGAAACACCCTTGAATGAGTAGGTGTGTGCAAACTTTTGACTGGTACTGTGTATCTTAATTGACCGCGTTTTCATGAATTTGATGATATAATCTTGAAAGCCATTCAAAAGACCATGAACATGGAAGTATGACGTAGGAAAGCATCATCTGCACAGGGTATTCATATTCAAAACCAGAGACAACATCCTGGTAATTTGCCAGCTAGGAAAGATAGAAGAGAACGCATAGAAACAAACGCTCTCTGTGGTTAACAGAAGCTATCGGTACGAACGGAGTGGTTTCTGAAGCCAATGTGGCATGTTGAATTCATTTTCTTAATACATTTGGCTTTAGCATTTGAACTGTTTTGGCTATATGCTTTTATGACCCCATTCTAAAAGTTAAGACTCCGGATCATGTACGTGCCTTCTGTACATGGTAGCATTAACCATTATTAGCTAGCAAATATCGTAAAAATACCTAGCAAAACTAACGTTAGCTAGCAAAAATCTGGTGATCTCTCTCAATCTTAGCTAGCTGGCTAACGTTATACTGCATCTTAAGTCTATTTGACGACATCACAATGATGACAGGGTTTTCCAACCAATTTTTTAGTTTTTTCCCTCAAGCCAGTATAATGCACTTTTGACTCTAAATCTTCATCAGCGCCAATTGACAATGCAAAAGAATGTTATAAAATGTACAACCCATTACGACTGTAACATATTAATTGACGGTTTATTGTAAAATAATGGTCATAGCCTATGCAACTATTTACTTTTTGAAAATGTGTTTCCGCCCGGTCTCGAACCGGGGACCTTTCGCGTGTTAGGCGAACGTGATAACCACTACACTACGGAAACTGAAGGAAAGACACTGCCTTTGGGTTTCATGTTGCCTGAAATTCTGTTAGCGGGGTGCTGTTCTGTCTAAATTTGAATGTTCGCCTTTAGGTCTCTTCTAGAGACCCAGGATGTAGTTGAGGAGAGATTGTGGGATGGGATGAAAAGAGAGAAAGCAAATGTACCTATGGTAGGTGAAAATAAAGAGAAAAAGGAAATAAATACAATACATCCGAGTTTTTGTCAACAAGTTAACAAAAATATCTACATACAAGGGACAGATTGGTGCACCCAGGCATCAGTAATTGTCCAACTCAAGGTGTAGAATAAAAATGCAACCCCCTCCCAACGTAAAAAATATTTTCACATGACCCTCCCCTTGTACTGTAAAATAAATGGAACACCCTCATAGAATTAACTCAGAATACTGTTTATTGCTGCCATTGACTGGAACGAACTACAAAAATCTCTGAAACTTGAAACACTTATCTCCCTCACCAGCTTTAAGCACCAGCTGTCAGAGCAGATTACTGCACCTGTACATAGCCCATCTATAATTTAGCCCAAACAACTACCTCTTCTCCTACTGTATTTATTTATTTTGCTCCTTTGCACCCCATTATTTGTATTTCTACTTTGCACATTCTTCCACTGCAAATCTACCATTCCAGTGTTTTACTTGCTATATTGTATTTACTTCGCCACCATGGCCTTTTTTTGCCTTTACCTCCCTCATGTGGTACCCTTCCTGCAGGCTCATCCTGACATGACCCTCCAGCATGACAATGCCACCAGCCACACTGTGCGTGATTTCCTGCAAGACAGGAATGTCAGTGTTCTGCCATGGCCTTGGTGGAAGACTGGGTTAACATCTCACAGCAAGAACTGGTAAATCTGGTGCAGTCCATGAGGAGATGCACTGCAGTACTTAATGCAGCTGGCGGCCACACAAGATACTGACTTACTTTTGATTTTGACCCCCCCCTTTGTTCAGGGACACATTATTCCATTTCTGTTTGTCACACTGAATAAAAATATAAACGCAACATGTAAAGTGTAAGTCCCATGTTTCATGAGCTGATATAAAGGATCCTCACAATTCTCACAAATGTTGTGCAAAAAAATGTGTTTTACATCAATGTTAGTGAACATTTCTCCTTTACCAAGATAATCCATCCACCTGACAGGTGTGGCATAACAAGAAACTGATTAAACAGCATGATCATTACACAGCATCTTGTGCTGGGGACAATAAAAGGCTACTAAAATGTGAAGTTTGTCACACAACAAAATGCCACAGATGTCTCAAGTTTTGAGCGAGCATACAATTGGCATTCTGACTGCACGAATGTCCACCAGAGATGTTGCCAGATAATTTAATGTTAATTTCTCTATCATAACCTGCCTCCAACAATGTTTTAGAGAATTTGGCAGTAGGTCTGTGTGTTTTGGACATTGAAACTTAATGTGTAGCTAGTCTTGTCCATTTGTTCAGTTCCAATGCCATGTTGATCATGTTCGATCCGCAGTCGGTAGTCCTCCATACTTGACACGAATCTTTCAAGCCCCAGGATGAAAGTGCCACCCTCAGCCCAGCTGCAATTATTTCTCCGGTGTGATCATCTGAGAAATAAGAGGTCTGGAGGCCTTTGCTTTGCAGATACCAGTTGTTGTCAATGTAATGAATCGTGAGGCTAATGTATGGCCCTGTGGTCCGACTTGACGGCAGTGGTAGAGAAGAATGCCGCGTTACGGATTTCATTGGCAACTCTATCCCGACATTCTGTGTAGAGTTCTGGCCGACATAATTTGCGGTATTTACGGCTCGGGATCTCGTATCTTGGGTCTAGAGTTCGAATCAACTTTCTGAAACCATCTTTCTCCACGGTTTGAATTGGTTCCATGTCTTTTGCTATGTGATATGTAATTGCACTCGTTATCTCATTCCATGTCCTGCTCTTCTTGTTATATGGAGTACCACTAACGAATGATGCCTTGAGAGATAGCTGAGTGCTGGTCTGGCTTTAAGATGTCTTGGGACTTGCTCCACTGCTCCGGGGGTTTGTTGCACACATTCTGGTAGGTTCTTCATATTCATGCACATGCAGGGTTTCCACCTTAGGCTAGCACAATGTGTCGACACAACCTACACAGTACTGTTTGTTGGTCGAGTTCGGATATCTTAAAGCCCAACCAGTCCCAAAGGACAGAGGAAGCACCTTTTTTCGAACCAGGCCTTCGTCGTCCTGCAAATCAACCTCAATAGCGTTATTTCCTTGTATTCAGTCATCCTCAGCGCAGAAGAGTAAGCAAGCATTATGTTTTTAGTAAAATAAACTATTTGAACAAGCCCACTAGGCTGTATCATTCGGCAGATTTTTTTACGAAACAAAAGCGCCTTATTTCATACATTTATTAATTTACCATGATATGCATGATTGCAAAATCCATATCATGGCACATACCGGTATTCACGTTCGTACCGGTATTCCGCCCACCCCTACTTCTTCAATATAAATAGGTCCTGCCTCTCGCTAAATAGTATAAAACAGATCATTCAGTTGACGTTACTATCGGTCCAATATCATCTCTGTAAACACAGCTGCCACTTCATTATTACCGTAAGATGCAGTTTATCATTGCGCACTGCGCTTTATTATGAGTGACACTTTTATACTTCACTGTAATTCTCTACCAGAAAGTTGATTGGCCCACTTTGATGTCACGTAGGGTTGATACATTGCTAGGTTTTCGTTTCTAAAGCCCTTGTACAAAAAGTCCCACTGTACCTAACATGATTACTAAACTTTAGACATACGAGTTACCACACACAGTCTCAGAGATGGCTAGCTCTGGAAATTCCTTTGGTGTCTACGGAGTTAGGTAAGTTAGGTTTTAGTTTCTTTGCACCTTATTTGTGGAACAATTTGGAAATTTTGTAAGTCAGGTTTTAGTTTCTTTGCACCTTATTTGTGGAACAATTTTGAAATAGTTCCTACATTTGATGTTTTGGTGCCTCGATGCCACTTCAGAAGCTGATTGATGAACTTTTTACTGATGAATGTGTTTGTTTTTTATGACCGTGTTTTTCTTTCTGTTTGCAGTTAGTATTTATTTTTTGATGTGTGCATTTTCTGTAATAGTTTTTAAACCCAAGGGCCAAATGGGCCAATACTTCCAGGAACGCCTATTTGAAAAGCAGTTTCTAGGCATCTTCATACTAAACAATCTTCGGTAGAACTTTCAGTCAAGCACCAGACCTCAAGAGAAACTTCATAACAATATTGTGACACAACGTGCAACACATGAACACTGGCCTGGAAATACAATGACATTGCTAAAGTATGCAAAACGATTAGTAGGAAACAACTTTGCCATCATTACGATGTTGTCAACTTTACTGTGGACAGATGGCAATGTTAACATTCCCTAGCAAAGTTTGTAAAAATAAAAAAAAACCTAGCAAAAAGATCAGGTGCTCTCCCCTCACTCTTAGCTAGCTGGCTAACGTTATAATGCATATTCAAGTCAATCTGACGACATCACAATGAAGACAAAAGATTTTTCCTCGCAATTTATTGCCTCCTTGGATATACAATTGCCTCCTTGGATATACAATGTAATTGTATATCCAAGCTACTATAATGCACTTTTGACTAAATCTTTATCAACGCCAGTTGACAATGCATTGAGTATAGTGCTCAGTCGGGAGTCAGTGTCCTAAAGAATGTGCAACACATGAATATTGTATTTATTTGTTTAATTTTAGACAAAAGCTTTGGCCAAACACTTCGTTTTTTTAGTTTAAAAAAAGTGTTTCCGCCCGGTCTCGAACCGGGGACCTTTCGCGTGTTAGGCGAACGTGATAACCACTACACTACGGAAACTGAGGATGAAAGACAGAAGTACTCCAGATACACCTACTGCGCATTAAGTTAGCGTATAGACTACAGTAGCTTCTATAAAGCAGGGTCTCATTTCCATATACATTTAGGTTGTTTTAAGAAATGCTGAAGACCGTTTTATGTATATATAAAATATATACATTTTATATTTTATTTGTTTACCTTTTTTAAAAACAGGGATTCACCGTTAAGACCAGGGTCTTTTTCGCAATGGAGCCATATGCACATACAATTCATACATAAAATCAAATACAAACAAAAATAAAGCACAACAATCAAGAAAAACAGAAACATTCCTCAGCAAAGTTCCCCAATCAATATTTTATATTGCCCGAGCGGTGTCTTGTGCAGTTGGTTCCAGCAATGAGGTGCAATGAGGTGCGGATTGGAGATGTTGTTACCTACCCATTACCACCTGGGGGCGGCCCGTCAGGAAGTCCAGGGCTCAGTTGCACAGGGTGGGGTCGAGACCCAGGGTATACCTATAGGGGCGGTAAGCAAATTGGAGTGGGTCTTAGGGTGTCAGGTAGGGTGGAGGTAATATGGTCCTTGACTAGTTTCTCAAAGCACTTCATGATGACGGAAGTGAGTGCTACGGGGCGGTAGTCATTTAGCTCAGTTACCTTAGCTTTCTTTTGAACAGGAACAAGCATGTGGGAACAGCAGACTGGGATAAGGTTTGATTGAATATGTCCGTAAACACACCAGCCAGCTGGTGACATCACAATGACAAAAGGTTTTCCTACCATTTTTTTGCCTCCTTTAGAAATGTAATTGTATTTCCAAGCTACTATAATGCACTTTTGACTAAATCTTAATCAACACCAATTGATAAATGCATTGAGTATAACGTTCAGTCAGTGTCCCAAACAATGTTCAAAACAATATTGCATTTATTTGTTTATTTTCAGACATTTGCCATAGATTAACACTAGAATGTACTTTTTGAAAATGTGTTTCCGCCCGGTCTCGAACCGGGGACCTTTCGCGTGTTAGGCGAACGTGATAACCACTACACTACGGAAACTGAACACATTGAGCAGAAGTACTCAAAATAAACTAACTGCATATTAACTTAACCTATAGCATACAGTAGCTTCTACTTTTAAACGTCACCATTAAGACCAGGGTCTCTCGCAAGGGAGCCCTGCACGTTCAATTCATACACCAAATCAAATACAAACAAAAATAAAGCACAACAATCAAGAAAAACAGAAACATTCCTCAGCAAAGTTCCCCAATCAATATTTTAAAATTGCCCGAGCGGTGTCTTGTGCAGTTGGTTCCAGCAATGAGGTGCATTATTAAAAAATAATTCCCTCCCCGTCGGGGAATTGAACCCCGGTCTCCCGCGTGACAGGCGGGGATACTGACCACTATACTAACGAGGAATACACGTACAACTCACAATGGTTTTATTAATACTGATCACCTAATTATCATTTTTGCATTTTATTTTTTCATTACCTTTATTTAAATAGGCAAGTCAGTTATTAAGAACAAATTCTTATTTACAATGACGACCTATACCCGCCAAAACCTGGACGACGCTGGGCCAATTATTGTAACAGTATTTTTATTGAAATTTCACAATTTTCACCCATATTAAGAGATACAACAACAGAGACAAAGCACACAGAACAAAAAGAAAAACAGCCCCCACTTACCCCTATCTACGTGCATATACATACACATACATACATACACATACATACACACATATACATATACCCACACATATGCATACATACACGCACGCACGCACACACATATACACACCCATACATACGTACACCATTTTCCTCTCCCCGCTCTGTGCTTCTCTCACCCCATCACCATCATTGCGTCCCTCAATACATACATTTTAAACAAACTTACAAACAGAAATTAAACAAAAAAGCTCAGTTTAAACCAAGAGGTTAGGTTCCACACATGGAACGTACAGTGTAGTTCTGAAATACATAGATCCCCGCCATTCTAAGAGAATCCTTGCAGCATAATAGCTGATACCTCAGGTTCTAGGTAATTTAGATAAGGTTCCCATACTTTGTAGAACTGGTCTGTTTTAGAATGCAATGTACATGTCAGATATTCCAGAGGCACCCATTCAAATAGTATCTTATGCCAGTCTTTAATAGAAGGAACCTTATCACTAATCCACTGTAAAAGGATGTTTTCCTCGCTGCGAAGGTAAGGATGTTGTAAAGCCTTCTTTTACAGACAGAAGTAACATGCCTACTAGGGAGACCTAACAGTAAAGAAACTGGGTCCAATTCTAGATCAACCCCTAGGATCTTTTCAATTTCTTGCAGGACACCAGACCAGTATCTTTGTATTTTGGTACATGACCATAAACAATGTGTTAGGGTGCCTGTATCAGTTTTGCATTTAAGACACTGAGGGGAAGAGGAAGTGGGGCTAAAAGCATGTCTGCGATTTGGGGATATATGCAATCTGTGTATTATTCTTAATTGGATTGCTCTAGTACGGTTACATATAGATATTGTTTTTGCATATCTCCAAATGTCCTCCCACATCTCTTCGTCAATAGTAACAGACAATTCTTTCTCCCACACTTGTTTCACCCTCTGTGTGTTGACAGCAGAAAAGGACCTTAAAGTATCATAAAACAGACTTACAGACATTTTCCTTTGTGGGAAAAAAAAAAGCATTCTTTCAATGACAGACATATCAGGGTTACCAATTAAGGTGGTGCTCTCCAGAATATAATGTCTTACTTGTAGGAAGCGGAAAAAGTCCTGCTTTGGGAGTCGATATTTCTCGACCATCTGCTCAAATGACAACAAAATCTTGTCAGCAAATAAGTCGTTTAGCCTGCGTATGCCCTTATTAAGCCATAAGTTAAAGCCAGCATCCAGCAATCCTGGACTGAAATCTGGGTTGTTAAGAATTGGGGTAAGAGCAGAGGTTAGTTTGGACCTTCCCAGGAAGCATTGAACTGACCTCCATACTTTGAGTGTGTTAAGTGTAACTGGATTATTGCAGTGTTCTTCTACAGACTTGAAACTTCTGAAAAATAAAAGATCCTGTAAGGGGTATTTTGAAAGAGAAGTCTCAATGTCTAACCAAATAGAGGAGTCATCATTTGTGATCCAGTCAGAAATATAACAAAGGTGGGCACACCATTGATAGAACTTGATATTGGGCAGGTCCAAGCCGCCCATAGAACTTGGCAGCTGCAATATTGCCATCTTAAGTCTTGGCTTGCGTTTACTCCATATAAAGGAACTTAGCCATCCATTTACATCCTTTATTACCTTATTGGGGAGTAATACTGGGATCATTTGGATTGGGTAAAGTAGTCTAGGTAAAACGTTCATTTTCAGGAGGGATATTCTACCCAACCAAGAAATGGGGAGAGAGTTCCAGCGCTCCAGATCCTGTCTTATTGTATCAAACAAGGGAACAAAATTGGCTTTGTACATTAGCTGGAATTTAGGAGTTACAAATATACCCAGATACATGAAACCTGAGGAGACCATTTAAAAGGGAAGGGGGAGAAGTATTAGGTACAGAGTGTAGGCTACCAAGTGGCATAGCCTCTGACTTAGTTAGGTTAATCTTGTAGCCTGAGAATTCACTGAATAATTCAATTATATTAATAAGAGATGTAATTGAAGTCTCGGGACTAGAGATGAATATCAGGACATCATCAGCATACAAGCTTATTTT
Organism: Oncorhynchus nerka; assembly: GCF_034236695.1. Taxonomy (NCBI): domain Eukaryota; kingdom Metazoa; phylum Chordata; class Actinopteri; order Salmoniformes; family Salmonidae; genus Oncorhynchus; species Oncorhynchus nerka. The sequence goes on along the minus strand of NC_088419.1, from coordinate 62,651,910 downwards.
ATGGTGAACATCACCAATGAGCAGCCCCTGTATAGCAGGCGTTACCCTGATGGCCTCGGCCAGTGGTTCCATAACGAGTGCAAAGAGGAGGGGGGATAAAGGACAGCCCTGTCTGGTACCTCTGTGTATAGAGAAGCTATTTGACCGTAGCCCATTAGTTAGGACAGCCCTGTCTGGTACCTCTGTGTATAGAGAAGCTATTTGACCGTAGCCCATTAGTTAGGACAGCAGCCTGAGGATCATCATACAAAACTTTCACCCATTTTATAAAGTTGTCCCCCAGACCAAATTTATTTAGAGCAAATAATAGGTAAGACCACTCCACACGATCAAATGCTTTCTCAGCATCTAGGGAGAGCACAAGACCATCTACAGCACTTTGTTGGTAGGCTTGAATTACATTAAGAAGCCGCCTGACGTTGTTGCATGACTTACGGCCCCTAATGAAGCCAGTTTGGTCTCCTTTCACAATTAGTGGCAATGAGTCCTCTAATCTTGTGGCTAGAATTTTATAAAGCAATTTTCTATCCACATTCAGAAGGGAAATTGGTCTGTACGAGGAACAAGACTCTGGACATTTTCCCTTTTTGAGAATAAGTGAAATGTTGGCTTCTCTCAGCGTTTGAGGGAGTTGGTCATTTGAAAATGAGTGGTTAAACATATCACGCAATGGCTCAAGGATCAGGCCATGGAACTCTTTATAGAACTCACTACAAAACCCGTCTGGTCCTGGGGCCTTACCATTTTGCAGATTCTTAATTGCGAACATTATCTCTTCCTTGGTAATAGGGGCATTAAGGAGGGACCTCTGTTCTTCGGAGATAGTAGGGAGCTCAATCTTACCAAAGAAGTTCTCCATTAATTTGGGTGCATCCTTTGGCAGTTCTGAGGCATAAAGGTTTGTATAAAATTTCTTTAATGAGTCACTTATCAATTTATTTTCATATAAATGATTACCATCAGAATCAGTAATAGTAGCAATTGACTGAGAGTCAGCCCTCTTTTTAGCTAGGTATGCCAAGTACTTTCCTGGCTTATCGCCATGTTCATATAGCTTTTGCCTGACAAATCTCATTTTCTTTTCAGCGTCCTGTGTTAGGAGAGAGTCTAGCGTTGATCTAATGACTGATATTTCCTTTAATAGGGCAGGAGTGGGCGTTTTAATGTAGTCCTTCTCTTTAGTTCCTAATTCACCCTCTAACATTTTTGCTTTTCCCGCTTTTTCCGTCTCTTAGTAGCTGTGTATGACATAATCAGACCCCTGGCATACGCTTTACAGGTCTCCCAAAGGAGCGAGGGTTATCTGTTGATTGAGAGTTAATAGAGAAAAATGCTTTAAACTCTGTTATAAAGTATGATGTGAATGTATGGTCTTTAAGAATGGTTGTGTTCAACCTCCAATGTCTTGACCGATTGAATGCCCGTTGAGTTTTATGTCCAGGATCACCTCAGCATGATCAGATATGACTATGCTTCCTATCCTAGCAGATAAAACAGACTGCAAAGACGTCTTGGGCATAAAAAAATAATCTATTCTAGTCTGACATCCATGAGGTGCAGAGAAAAAGTGAACTCTCTGTTGGAGGGATGGAAAGCTCTCCAGACATCCGCATACCCCAGATCATCACAAATAGCTTTAAGTGACTTAGCTTGAGGAGAGAGTGAAGCTATACCACTGGGAAACTTATCAATAAGGGGTTCAACAAGCAGTTAAAATCTCCTCCAACCACTGCAGTGTCTGAGTTTAATTCTGAAAAGTCTAGAAATGCCTTAGTGAGGAAATCAGGGGGGTGAGCAGGGGGGAAGTAAATGTTCATTATGGAAATGTTCTGCCCTTGTAAAGTACCATTAATTATAACAAAGCGACCAAATTTATCTTTCACACAATTCAAGACCTTAAGTGGTAAGTTCTTTTTCACCAGAATTGCTACACCTCTACTTCTGGATGTAAATGATGAGAAAAACACTTGACCAAACCCTCCTTGTTGTAATTTCAGGTGCTCCTTATCATCCAAATGGGTTTCTTGCAACAGTGCAATATCAATATTTTCTTTTTTCAAAAAAGACAATACTTTCTTCCTCTTAATGGGGTTATGGCTCCCTCTAATGTTCCACGTACATACACGCAGTCTGTTATCTGCCATTGTATCTTGACCATTCAATATTCAGACTGGATCCTACTGTAAAAGTGGGGTGGTACCTTTTTCCATGTGTTGAACTCTCCTCTATCTCACTGAGCATAAACAAAAAATATGAACCCTGAACTCGAACTATACTAAACCCAAAAATTAAACATGTAAAATTCCAAAAGGGGTTTTCCCACTAGCTAACATGCAGGGGATTTCAACTCTCCAATGTAGACTCTTAAGTCCGCATTGCCGCTCAATAGCCTCATCCTTTATATATATGGAAAAGAAAATCAATAGAAGAAGATTGAGGCTCTTCCACCTAAAACCAAGCCTGGGCACCAATATGGATTCACACATATCTCAGCCTGAGCTATAGCGGCTATTACTTTAGCAAGAAAAATAATAAAGTTACGAATATTACTGAGCCGGAGTACGTGGGGACTCACACCACTGTTTCGTGATCAGATTCAACCAAAAATAAGCAAAGTTATTCAATGCTGTGGAGGTGCAGCTTAAAGTTATTTACCCGAGAGAGTCAATAAACGCAGCAGCCTCTTCAGGTGTGTAGAGCTTTTTAGGTGATCCGTTGACCGTAATCTTCAATGTGGCCGGGTACAACAGTGCGTAGTCCATCTTCATTCTCCTGAGTCGAGCCTTCGCCTCATCAAACGCTTTGCGTCTTCGTACAACCGCTGTGGAATAATCATTGAAGAATGAGACCTTTGGACCTTTATGTTGACTACCATCAGAACCGATGTTTCTAGCCGCATCCATGACGCGCTGCTTGTCGGTGAAGTTGTGGAACTTTATAACCACTGGCCGTGGGCGTTGATTGGGGCCCGGTATCGGTGCTTGAGAGCGATGGGCTCTGTCCAGCTTCACACGACCAGCCTTAGTGTCCATTTGTAGGTAGCCAGGGATCCATTCCTCAAAGAATTTTACTGAACGTGTCCCTTCAGAATTTTCCGGGAGTCCCACAACACGAATATTGCATCTGCGTCCTCGATTATCCAAGTCGTCAATGTGCTCCGCCATTTCGCGCACCTGTTTCTCAAGTGCTTTTATCTTAGCGTCCATAGATGTAGTTGAAGTTTCCACTGCAGCAAGTCTTCCTTCCGCCTCAACAACACGTTTCACAACGCTCTGTATTTCAGCTGAATGGCCTGCTATTGCTTCCAAGACCGTTCTTATCTTAGCATCGATCACTTTAGTAATGTTATCAGTCATCTTTTGAATCATCAGGTCCATTGTGCCCGGGTCCGCAATGGTGTTAGCTTCGCTAATGTTAGCTAGCTCCTCATGCACATCCACAGGGGTGGTGGTTTTGGTCGACTTCTTAGTAGTTCTATTGGGCATGTTGTCTGAGATTTTTGCGAAATAGTCGTCAAGACTCATTATATGGTAACTTATTTAGCCAATTCTACCACTTTTTCAAGCTAGGAGATTAATGTAAGAATATAAATTTACGAATGCCACGAGAGCTCGCTGAAACACCGTGTTCTCTCTACGGCGCCATTTTGTCCCCCCCCCTGGGCCAATTATTAATGTTGGCTCTCTGTGTATATCCAAGGGCCAGCTGTGCTGCCCTGTTCTGAGCCAATTGCACTTTTCCCTCTTTATAGCACATGACTGAACAGTAGGCCAGGTGCGACAAAACTAGAGCCTGTAGGACCTGCCTTGTCGATAGTGCTGTTAAGAAGGTAAAGAAGCCCTTTATTATGGACAGACTTGGTCAGTCAGGAAGTCCTGCTGCATTTTCATACATATATATTTTTTAGGTAGGTACATCATTATTTAAAGATGCACTATGCAGAAATTGCTCTGCCATTTCCTGGTTGCTAAAATTGGAATAGTTCCCCTAATTTCAGTTTATGTGACAAAAAGAGCAAGTGGAGTTACTCTGCTAAAATGTTCATATTGTGCCACTCACAGTGGTGAGTTCTGTAGCTAGCACCCGTAATAAACCTAAGTGCGCAAGGATACGTAGCATCCAGCGATTTAAGTGTTGATGCCGTAGCATGCATGTAAATAATATCCCCATAATCTATAACTGACATAAAAGTAGCTTGCACAATTTGTCTTCTATTTGTAGAGGACAAACATGTCCTGTTTCTATAGAGGAAGCCAAGCTTGATTTTAAGCCGTTTACAAAGTTCGTCGATGCATTTTAAAAGACAGTTTATCATCGAACCATATCCCTAAGTAGTTATATGCAGAGACCTGATTAATTTGAGAACCATCTAAGCTCGTAAATGCAAGTGTATTTTCAACCAACTTTTTGAACCTATTAAAAATCATAAAATGTGTTTTCTTTGCATAGTTTACAAGTCAACAATCTTAGCCAACCTTGTCTGTTTTGCCCCATAGTTGCGCACGTGTCGGTTTTGTTGCTCACCAACCAACTCTCCTATAAACCAAAATAACATGTGTGACCGAAGAAAAACATATTAATGCATTGGCCGGGAATCGAACCCGGGCCTCCCGCGTGGCAGGCGAGAATTCTACCACTGAACCACCAATGCTTATTTTTGTATAAAAATCTAGTTGTATAAATAGTTCTATACAACAGTCATTTATGCAAATTTATTCCAATCATGCAATTTCGAAAAAAATGTCTCTCCATAAAATGCTCAATCAAAACAACAGATAGATACAAAGTGACTGGGCTAATCGCAAGTGTATCCAATGGTTTAAATAAAACAACCTAATTATCGTTTTTGCATGTGATGGCTCTGTACGAGCCTTCAGAAAGTATTCACATCCAATTGACTACATTCTGTTGTGTTACAGCCATGGGGTGAAAGTAAGCTCATACTGTCCAATATGGTGTCCCCGAAATAAATAGTGGGTGTATGCCGTACTGGTAAAACATGAGTTTATCACAATAATTAAAACCAATTGTTATCATCACAGCATGTATGAAAAATTAACGAATGGACTTGAAAACTGGTGGAACCTATGCTCAACAATGCGATGTGGTTAAGACGAACACACTGACATTCTGCCAAGGCTGAGATGAGTGGCCAACAGAGATAAGCAGACAACAGTGGACGCATAAATACTGGCCTAATGACAATCGCAAAATGTCATTACACTCTTTGGTGTTTTGTGTAACAGATGTCTCTTTTAGAGGTCAACCGATTAATTCGAGCCGATTTCAAGTTTTCATAACAATCGGTAATCTGCATTTTTGGACACCGATTACATTGCATTCCACGAGGAAACTGCGTGGCAGGCTGACCACCTGTTACACGAGTGCAGCAAGGAGCCAAGGTAAGTTGCTAGCTAGCATGAATGTATCTTATAAAAAACAATCAATCTTCACATAATCACTAGTTAACTACACATGGTTGATGATATTACTAGGTTAACTAGCTTGTCCTGCTTTGCATAAATCAATGCAGTGCCTGTTAATTTATCATCGAATCACAGCCTACTTCGCCAAACGGGGGATGATTTAAAAAAGCACATTGTGAAAAAAGCACAATCGTTGCACGAATGTACCTAACCATAAATATCAATGCCTTTCTTAAAATCAATACACAAAAGTATATATTTTAAACCTGCATATTTAGCAGGCAATATTAACTTGGGAAATTGTGTCACTTCTCTTGTGTTCATTGCATGCAGAGTCAGGGTACATGCAACAGTTTGGGCCACCTGGCTCGTTGCGAACTTATTTGTCCGAATTTGACATAATAATGACATAACATTGAAGGTTGTGCAATGTAACAACAATATTTAAACTTCGGGTTGCCGCCCATTCGATAAAATATGGAACGTTTCCGTTTTTAACTGAAATAATAAATGTTTTGTTTTCGAAATGATAGCTTCCGGATTTAACCATATTAATGACCAACGGCTCGTATCTCTGTGTTTATTATATTATAATTAAGTCTATGATTTGAAAGAGCGGTCTGACTAAGTGGTGGTAGGCGGCAGCAGGCTCGTAAGCATTCATTCAAACTTTACTGCATTTGCCCCACAGCGCTGTTTATGATTTCAAGCCTATCAACTCCTGAGATTAGGCTGACAAAACTAAAGTGCCTATTAGAACATCCAATAGTCAAAGGTTTATGAAATACAAAATGGTATAGAGAGAAATAGTTGATGCACCATAATTCCCATAATAACTACAGCCTATAACTTCTTAACTGGGAATATTGAAGAACTCGGAATATTGAACCACCAGCTTTCATATGTTCTCATGTTCTGAGCAAGGAACTTAAACGTTAGCTTTTTTACATGGCACATATTGCACTTTTACTTTCTTCTCCAACACTGTGTTTTTGGCCTAGCCAGTCTCCAGACCTGAACCCAATAGAAAATCTTTGGAGGGAGCTGAAAGTCCATATTGCCCAGCGACAGCCCTGAAACCTGAAGGATCTGGAGAAGGTCTGTATGGAGGAGTGGGCCAAAATCCCTGCTGCAGTGTGTGCAAACTGATCAAGAACTACAGGAAACGTATGATCTCTGTAATTGCGAACAAAGGTTTCAAATATTAGGTTCTGCTTTTCTGATGTATCAAATACATGCAATAAAATGCAAATTAATTACTTAAAAATCATAAAATGTGATTTTCTGGATTTTTGTTTGAGATTCCGCCTCTCACAGTTGAAGTGTACCCATGATAAAAATGACAGACCTCTACATGCTTTGTAAGTTGGAAAACCTGCAAAATCGGCAGTGTATCAAAGACCTGTTCTCCCCACTGTATATACACACACATTTTTTTAAACCTTTTTTATAAACAGGGAGTCACCATTAAGACCAGGATATTAGCCAATCATTAGGATAGAATAGCCAATCATGATGTGTAATGATCATATTCTACATTTTCTCTTGCCCATGACAACCAATTACTGATGCGCATAACGAACACAAATGTCCATCCAAGTAATGGTGAGGTTTCAGGTATATCGATTACAAATCAACATTGAAAAAGGTTCAAACAAAAATGTATCTCTCCCCGTCGGGGAATTGAACCCCGGTCTCCCGCGTGACAGGCGGGGATACTGACCACTATACTAACGAGGACTACCTCTGTAAAAACACAATGTTTTTATAAAGCTGCTCAACTAATTATTGTTTTTAAATTTGTATTTAGTTTTATTTCGGCTTTTCAATTAAGAACAAATACTTATTTACAGTGACGGCCTACACTGGTCAAACCCGGACGACGCTGGGCCAATTGTGCGCCGCCCTATGGGACTCCCAATCACGACCGGTTGTGATACAGCCTGGTGGGTTGTAATTATACAGGTACAGTGCCTTCAGAAAGTATTCACACAACATTGACTTTTTCTACATTCTGTTGTGTTTACAGCCAGGGGTGAAAAACATGTTTTCACTTTGTCATTGTGTGTATTGATTTTTAATCCATTTTGAATTCAGGCTGTAAAAACAAAATGTGGATTAAATCAAGGGGTTTGAAAACTTTCTGAAGGCACTGTAGCTAGCTAACATTTTTCATTTGGCACAATCTGAACATTTTAGCAGAGAGATTAAACAGTGCAACTACACTTGCTCTGTTTGTCACATAAACTGAAATTAGGGGAACTATTTGAATCTTTGCAACCAGTAAATGGCAGAGCAATTTCTGCATAGTGCATCGCTCAGTCAGACTGCTCTATCAAATCATAGACTTAATTATAACATAATAACACACAAAAATACGAGCCGTCGGTCATTAATATGGTCGATTCCGGAAACTATAATCTCGAAAACAAAACGTTTATTCTCTCAGTGAAATACGGAACCGTTCCGTATTTTATCTAATGGGTGGCATCCATAAATCTAAATATTCCTGTTACATTGCACAACCTTCAATGTTATGTCATAATTACGTACAATTATGAATATTGATTTTAAGAAAGGCATTGATGTTTATGGTTAGGTACATGATGGAGCAACGACAGTCCTTTTTTGCAAATGCGCACTGCATTATGCAACGAAGGACACGTTAGATAAACTAGCAATATCATCAACCATGTGTAGTTATAACTAGTGATTATGATTGATTGATTGTTTTTTAAGATAAGTTTAATGCTAGCTAGCAATTTACCTTGGCTTCTTACTGCATTCGCGTAACAGGCGGGCTCCTCGTGAGGCAGGTGGTTAGAGTGTTGGACTAGTTAAACGTAAAGTTGCAAGATTGAATCCCTGAGCTGACAACTCTATCGCAATTATCTCTCCGCTATTATTTAGAATTCATTAGATTTAGGTAACTGTCTCCCTCTATGATCCAGTAATTTAAATTCGATTCCATTCTCAATACGTTATTCCAGCGGACCATTTAGGCAAGACAACGTATTCCATCGAAATTGCCTCGCTATTATTTGGAATGAATTAGTCTTTCAATTTAACCTAAAAAAGCTATTAAAACATTCCGTTAAACAAACACTAACAGCAGTATCTTTCCAAGCAAAACATATAAATAGTTGTATTACAATCCGAAATTCAAATTTTAGTCTCTTGGTGCATAGTGACGGAGCCTCCACGCAAGTAACCCTATTTATAATTGTCTGTAGTCGTAAAATTCCGCACGTACTACCGAGACAATTACATTTTACATTTACATTTAAGTCATTTAGCAGACGCTCTTATCCAGAGCGACTTACAAATTGGTGCTTTCACCTTATGACATCCAGTGGAACAGCCACTTTACAATAGTGCATCTAGGTCTTTTAAGGGGGGAGGGGAGAAGGATTACTTTATCCTATCCTAGGTATTCCTTAAAGAGGTGGGGTTTCAGGTGTCTCCGGAAGGTGGTGATTGACTCCGCTGTCCTGGCGTCGTGAGGGAGTTTGTTCCACCATTGGGGGGCCAGAGCAGCGAACAGTTTTGACTGGGCTGAGCGGGAACTGTACTTCCTCAGTGGTAGGGAGGCGAGCAGGCCAGAGGTGGATGAACGCAGTGCCCTTGTTTGGGTGTAGGGCCTGATCAGAGCCTGGAGGTAGTGAGGTGCCGTTCCCCTCACAGCTCCGTAGGCAAGCACCATGGTCTTGTAGCGGATGCGAGCTTCAACTGGAAGCCAGTGGAGAGAGCGGAGGAGCGGGGTGACGTGAGAGAACTTGGGAAGGTTGAACACCAGACGGGCTGCGGCGTTCTGGATGAGTTGTAGGGGTTTAATGGCACAGGCAGGGAGCCCAGCCAACAGCGAGTTGCAGTAATCCAGACGGGAGATGACAAGTGCCTGGATTAGGACCTGCGCCGCTTCCTGTGTGAGGCAGGGTCGTACTCTGCGGATGTTGTAGAGCATGAACCTACAGGAACGGGCCACCGCCTTGATGTTATTTGAGAACGACAGGGTGTTGTCCAGGATCACGCCAAGGTTCTTAGCGCTCTGGGACGAGGACACAATGGAGTTGTCAACCGTGATGGCGAGATCATGGAACGGGCAGTCCTTCCCGGGAGGAAGAGCAGCTCCGTCTTGCCGAGGTTCAGCTTGAGGTGATGATCCGTCATCCACACTGATATGTCTGCCAGACATGCAGAGATGCGATTCGCCACCTGGTCGTCAGAAGGGGAAAGGAGAAGATTAATTGTGTGTCGTCTGCATAGCAATGATAGGAGAGACCATGTGAGGTTATGACAGAGCCAAGTGACTTGGTGTATAGCGAGAATAGGAGAGGGCCTAGAACAGAGCCCTGGGGGACACCAGTGGTGAGAGCACGTGGTGAGGAGACGGATTCTCGCCACGCCACCTGGTAGGAGCGACCTGTCAGGTAGGACGCAATCAAGCGTGGGCCGCGCCGGAGATGCCCAACTCGGAGAGGGTGGAGAGGAGGATCTGATGGTTCACAGTATCGAAGGCAGCCGATAGGTCTAGAAGGATGAGAGCAGAGGAGAGAGTTAGCTTTAGCAGTGCGGAGCGCCTCCGTGATACAGAGAAGAGCAGTCTCAGTTGAATGACTAGTCTTGAAACCTGACTGATTTGGATCAAGAAGGTCATTCTGAGAGAGATAGCGGGAGAGCTGGCCAAGGACGGCACGTTCAAGAGTTTTGGAGAGAAAAGAAAGAAGGGATACTGGTCTGTAGTTGTTGACATCGGAGGGATCGAGTGTAGGTTTTTCAGAAGGGGTGCAACTCTCGCTCTCTTGAAGACGGGAGGGACGTAGCCAGCGGTCAGGGATGAGTTGATGAGCGAGGTGAGGTAAGGGAGAAGGTCACCGGAGATGATCTGGAGAAGAGAGGAGGGGATAGGGTCAAGCGGGCAGGTTGTTGGGCGGCCGGCCGTCACAAGACGCGAGATGTCATCTGGAGAGAGAGGGGAGAAAGAGGTCAGAGCACAGGGTAGGGCAGTGTGAGCAGAACCAGCGGTGTCGTTTGACTTAGCAAACGAGGATCGGATGTCGTCGACCTTCTTTTCAAAATGGTTGACGAAGTCATCTGCAGAGAGGGAGGAGGGGGGGGAGGGGAGGAGGATTCAAGAGGGAGGAGAAGGTGGCAAAGAGCTTCCTAGGGTTAGAGGCAGATGCTTGGAATTTAGAGTGGTAGAAAGTGGCTTTAGCAGCAGAGACAGAGGAGGAAAATGTAGAGAGGAGGGAGTGATGAAGGATGCCAGGTCCGCAGGGAGGCGAGTTTTCCTCCATTTCCGCTCGGCTGCCCGGAGCCCTGTTCTGTGAGCTCGCAATGAGTCGTCGAGCCACGGAGCGGGGGGAGGACCGAGCCGGCCTGGAGGATAGGGGACATAGAGAGTCAAAGGATGCAGAAAGGGAGGAGAGGAGGGTTGAGGAGGCAGAATCAGGAGATAGGTTGGAGAAGGTTTGAGCAGAGGGAAGAGATGATAGGATGGAAGAGGAGAGAGTAGCGGGGGAGAGAGAGCGCAGGTTGGGACGGCGCGATACCATCCGAGTAGGGGCAGTGTGGGAAGTGTTGGATGAGAGCGAGAGGGAAAAGGATACAAGGTAGTGGTCGGAGACTTGGAGGGGAGTTGCAATGAGGTTAGTGGAGGAACAGCATCTAGTAAAGATGAGGTCGAGCGTATTGCCTGCCTTGTGAGTAGGGGGAAGGTGAGAGGGTGAGGTCAAAAGAGGAGAGGAGTGGAAAGAAGGAGGCAGAGAGGAATGAGTCAAAGGTAGACGTGGGGAGGTTAAAGTCGCCCAGAACTGTGAGAGGTGAGCCGTCCTCAGGAAAGGAGCTTATCAAGGCATCAAGCTCATTGATGAACTCTCCGAGGGAACCTGGAGGGCGATAAATGATAAGGATGTTAAGCTTGAAAGGGCTGGTAACTGTGACAGCATGGAATTCAAAGGAGGCGATAGACAGATGGGTAAGGGGAGAAAGAGAGAATGACCACTTGGGAGAGATGAGGATCCCGGTGCCACCACCCCGCTGACCAGAAGCTCTCGGGGTGTGCGAGAGCACGTGGGCGGACGAAGAGAGAGCAGTAGGAGTAGCGGTGTTGTCTGTGGTGATCCATGTTTCCGTCAGAGCCAAGAAGTCGAGGGACTGGAGGGAGACATAGGCTGAGATGAACTCTGCCTTGTTGGCCGCAGATCGGCAGTTCCAGAGGCTACCGGAGACCTGGAACTCCACGTGGGTCGTGCGCGCTGGGACCACCAGATTAGGGTGGCTGCGGCCATGCGGTGTGGAGCGTTTGTATGGTCTGTGCAGAGAGGAGAGAACAGGGATAGACAGACACATAGTTGACAGGCTAGAGAAGAGGCTACGCTAATGCAGAGGAGATTGGAATGACAAGTGGACTACACGTCTCGAATGTTCAGAAAGTTAAGCTTACGTAGCAAGAATCTAATTGACTAAAATGATTAAAATGATAGAGTACTGCTGGGGTAGGCTAGCTGCGTTGTTGACACTACCCTAATCAAGTCGTACCGTTGAGTGTGAAGTTTCTACAATGCTGCTTATCGGGAGCTAGCTGGCTAGCTAGCAGTGTTGGTTACGTTACGTTGCGTTAGGAGAACGACAATAGCTGGCTAGCTAACCTAGAAAATCGCTCTAGACTACACAATTATCTTTGAAACAAAGACGGCTATGTAGCTAGCTATGTAGCTAGCTACGATCAAACAAATCACACCGTTGGGACTGTAATGAAATGAAATGAAAAAGTGATACTACCTGTGGAGCGACGCGGAATGCGACCGGAATGCGAAAGTTCTATTCAGTAGACGTTGGCTGTTGACAATTCCCAGAAAATAGCCCCTATTTAAAGGTCCAAGCGTTCCCCCAGCGAGGATTCTCCTTACTCTCTCTCTCTATCTGCAGTTTCGGTGATTGTGTCCTACTTTGTTACAGTATTTGCAGGGTGTTTTACAGTCCCTGGCGAAATGTCCTGTTTTATTGCAATTAAAACACCGCTTCTTGTCATCCCGTTTCTCTGTTTAAAATCATTCCTGCTCTTTTCCCAAGAGTGGCGATAAAATATTCCGTTCCTGTCTGATCTTTCTTACTTTTCTTTTCCTTGAAGCCTCCTTTATGCTTGTCTACAATTACCCCGATAGTTACCATTATGTACTGAGCTCCTTTCTTTTCTATTCCTCCTCTGTCTGGCTGTAGGCACCTGACCATTTTCTCTGTTCTTGCCTTTTACCCTCTCTCCTATCATTTCTGTACTCTTTCTCTCTACAGTCTCGGTGATTGTGGCCCACCTTATCGCAGTGCATGCATGGTTCCTCACACTCCTTAGCCAAATGTCCTGGCTTGCTACAGTTGTAACATTTTCTGGTCTCGGGTTCTATCCATTTTCTACTCTCCATGTTACTATTATGGTTATTATGCTTCTCTTCACAATCTATGTGTATGTATTTCTATGATCTATGTATGTGCTCGCTTTAATCTCTCAATCTATGTGGGTATCTCCTTTCGTGGAATAGTGAGACCTATTTTGCGCCTATGTTGCTAAATTCCTTTCTTGAAACTTTATCTATAGTGGTGTCGATCGGACATTAGGTTTCACCCGTTTACAACTATAAGCTATTTTCCAGGGGTCGTAAATTCCAAAGCCTATTTTTCTGTTGTTGCGTGTTCTTTTGACGTTAATGTCTCGTATCTCACTCCGCAATATTAGGTTTCCCTTCTTTCTCCATTTTTTTTGTTGACATTATTTCAGTATTTGTCTTTTGAATCGGATCTATAGCTAATTCACTTTTGTTAATTGACCATTTAAGTTATTTGTTTGCATAGAATTACCGTCCCATCTCACAAAGCAATATCCTCACACTTTAGGATTTTATTTAGGTATGTCTTTTGAATTGCAAGTGACGTCAACGATTGAAACGCTATTTAGCGCGCACCACCGCTAACTAAACTAGCGTTTCACATCCGTTACACTCACAGCACCTATTTATATCCCTTGCTAATAACCTCTCGGCCATCCCTCAAATAACCTTTCAGTCATTCCTCACAGACCTCAATTATTAAAACACCTCTAAACAAGACATCGTATCAAGAACAAGATAAAACTAGCTGAAACGAGCCGGTTACGATTCCCTCATTGTTGCTAATTATCTGACCATTCAGAATCACAACAACATACTGACTTCTGCCCCATTGAAGCATGGGCATTGTTTTTGTGACGCTAATCCATCTATTTTGTTATTATCCTCTCTTCCCTCTACCACTTCTTGTAGTATGTTTACCTGCTCCGATTCCTGTGGTTGACTTATTTGTATGTATTATGGATCCCCGTTAGCTTCTGCCAAGGCAGCAGCTACTCTTCCTAGGCTCTAGCTAAATTAAGGCAGTTATACATTTTAAAAACATTACAATACATTCATAACAGATTTCACAACACACTAAGTGTGTTGCACTAAGGCCCCTACAACACTACCACATATCAACACCACAAAATCCATGTGTACGTGCCTACGTGTGTCTGTGCCTATGTTTGTGTTGCTTCACAGTCCCCGCTGTTCCATAAGGTGTATTTTTATCTGTTAATTTTTCTCAATCTGATTCTACTGCATGCATCAGTGTTGATGGAATTTATAGGTTTAAACAAATTATTAGAATACTCCACCCTGAAACCATATAATTGTATGAAATTGATTAGAATCATAATTAATTAATGATGGGGGTCTAAACACAGACTGTCTGAGCAAAATTCAGTGCCGACCTTGGCCAGGGGCCACTGAGAGATTTGGTCTCACAGCCTCCCCAATCTTGGGGGAGGACAGGGAGTGCCTCCCACGGTGTCTGTAATCTATGTCGGCTGGGTAGGGAGACAGTATGTGTGCAGGATACCTACTGTTTGTGTGGAAGTATGTGATTCGCTATAAAATGGATGTTTTTGTATTGTGGACTTCAGAACGTTCCTGTGAATAAATATTTGACTATTGTAGACTGGGCTTCTGTCTGTTTTAATTTCAACCAGTATCTTAGAAATCCTGGTTTGCAGACTGAGTAGTTTAATTTAATTGGTTTATGAACATCGAGAACATAATTCTCATGACAATTTGATCCTTCAGAGCCGGATCCCAATACCTGTCCCTGCCGTCCGAAGGTACCACGCCGAAATACCGTGCACGGGTGGGTCATTGACCCGTAATTTAAAGACCTGTTCCCTGACATTGGTGTTCCATAACACGCCGGTATATACCTAAGGTCGGCAGAGACGGTGACGGGATCCAACCAACATTGCTTTTCCCAGTCTTCAAGACAAGGTCAGTAATATTTATTCACGAATTTGGGGAAACGATTTAAGATATCTTTGATTTGATGTTCTAAATACTTAGAATATATCAATAATAGGAGCTTGGTTATTCTAAACAGATTCACTAGGAGGCTTTTACTTTGTGTATTAACCAAAAATCGATTGAGGGAGCAGGTCCGCAATGACCTGAGGTACATGTGCACTACCATAAATAAAAATAGCTTAACTGATATCACGTCTATGTTAATATGACAAAAAAAAATCACTAGCTAGCAAACCAACAACTGTAACAATATATTTTAGAGACAACAAGTGCTTATTATGCGCATTTATTTATGTTTTCAATAAACATTGGTGTTACGTTCCCTAGTTGGTCTGATCATCTTGCCACCTTGAAACGTGTGTTTCAGCGGTTGGAGAATGCTTCTTTAACCCTCAATTTGGCCAAGTATGAGTTTGGAAAGGCTACTGTGACTTACTTAGGGAAGCAGGTGGGACGAGGTCAAGTGCGCCCAGTAACTGACAAAGTGGAAGCAATTGTTGCTTTTCCTGCTCCCACGACTCTCCGCCAGTTGCGCAGATTCCTGGGGATGGTAGGGTACTATCGTAGGTTCTGTAAGAATTTTTCAACTGTAGTAGTTACCCTTAAATCTCTGCTAAGTCCTAAAGCACCATTTAAGTGGTCCCAGGACTGTAACTACACTTTTGAGTCCGCCAAAGCACTACTTTGTAGTGCTCCAGTGCTTGCCGCCCCCAACTTTGACAAACCTTTTAAGTTGGAGGTAAGACGCTAGTATAGTGGGGGTGGGTCTGGTTCTCTTCCAGGAAGATGAAGAGGGAGTGGATCAGTCCGTCAGTTTCTTCACCCGTAAGTTAAACTCGTGTCCGTCAAGGTACTCTACCATTGAACAAGAGACGCTGGCTTTATTAATAGACTTACAGTTTTATGTGTGTAGTAGGGTGTTGCGTTCCCTCCTCCAAGAAGCGTTCTTAACAATTGGAGACAAAATATAGTTTACATGTCAACAATCTTAGCCAACCTTGTCTGTTTCGCCCCATAGTTGCGCACGTGTCGGTTTTGTTGCTAAACAACCAACCTACAAATAACATTGGTAACCGAAGCAAAACATGTTGATGCATTGGCCGGGAATCGAACCCGGGCCTCCCGCGTGGCAGGCGAGAATTCTACCACTGAACCACCAATGCTTATCCCTTCACAAAATCTAGGTCACTAAATAGTTCTATAAAACAGTCATTTAACCAAATTATAGTTTTTGCATGTGATGGGTTGTAAATTATACACGGAGGTACAGAGCCTTCAGAAAGCCTTCACACCCAATTGACTACATTATGTTGTGTTACAGCCCTGGGGTGAAAGTAGGCTCATATGGTCCAGTAAATAGTGGGGGTATGCCATACTGGTAAAACATGAGCCAATCACAATAATTAAAACTAAAATGTCAATAAAACTGTAGGCTATTACACCACTTATTATCATCACCGCATGTCAGGCATGAAAAACGAGCAAATCATCACCGAATGTCAGGCATAAAAAATGAGCGAATGGACTCAAGTGTTACTTTTTTTATATGCAGTAAAAAAGATAACAAAAAATCTATAAAAATCAAGCAATTTCATTTTTCCATTAAAAAAAAGAAGCTGTTTTCATGTTGCTGATCCCCCCCGTTTAAAATTTAACAATTGGCCAAAAAGTACACAGACCTACACCCAGTGGCCAGTTTATTCAAATAAAATTTTATTTGTCACATACACATGGTTAGCAGATGTTAATGTGAGCGTAGCGAAATGCTTGTGCTTCTAGTTCCGACCATGCAGTAATATCTAACAAGTAATCTAACCTTTTATTTTATTTTATTTCACCTTTATTTAACCAGGTAGGCAAGTTGAGAACAAGTTCTCATTTACAATTGCGACCTGGCCAAGATAAAGCAAAGCAGTTCGACACATACAACGACACAGAGTTACACGTGGAGTAAAACAAACATACAGTCAATAATACAGTATAAACAAGTCTATATACAATGTGAGCAAATTAGGTGAGAAGGGAGGTAAAGGCAAAAAAGGCCATGGTGGCAAAGTAAATACAATATAGCAAGTAAAACACTGGAATGGTAGTTTTGCAATGGAAGAATGTGCAAAGTAGAAATAAAAATAATGGGGTGCAAAGGAGCAAAATAAATAAATAAATTAAATACAGTTGGGAAAGAGGTAGTTGTTTGGGCTAAATTATAGGTGGGCTATGTACAGGTGCAGTAATCTGTAAGATGCTCTGACAGTTGGTGCTTAAAGCTAGTGAGGGAGATAAGTGTTTCCAGTTTCAGAGATTTTTGTAGTTTGTTCCAGTCATTGGCAGCAGAGACCTGGAAGGAGAGGCGGCCAAAGAAAGAATTGGTTTTGGGGGTGACTAGAGAGATATACCTGCTGGAGCGTGTGCTACAGGTGGGAGATGCTATGGTGACCAGCGAGCTGAGATAAGGGGGACTTTACCTAGCAGGGTCTTGTAGATGACATGGAGCCAGTGGGTTTGGCGACGAGTATGAAGCGAGGGCCAGCCAACGAGAGCGTACAGGTCGCAATGGTGGGTAGTATATGGGGCTTTGGTGACAAAACGGATTGCACTGTGATAGACTGCATCCAATTTGTTGAGTAGGGTATTGGAGGCTATTTTGTAAATGACATCGCCAAAGTCGAGGATTGGTAGGATGGTCAGTTTTACAAGGGTATGTTTGGCAGCATGAGTGAAGGATGCTTTGTTGCGAAATAGGAAGCCAATTCTAGATTTAACTTTGGATTGGAGATGTTTGATATGGGTCTGGAAGGAGAGTTTACAGTCTAACCAGACACCTAAGTATTTGTAGTTGTCCACGTATTCTAAGTCAGAGCCGTCCAGAGTAGTGATGTTGGACAGGCGGGTAGGTGCAGGTAGCGATCGGTTGAAGAGCATGCATTTAGTTTTATTTGTATTTAAGAGCAATTGGAGGCCACGGAAGGAGAGTTGTATGGCATTGAAGCTTGCCTGGAGGGTTGTTAACACAGTGTCCAAAGAAGGGCCGGAAGTATACAGAATGGTGTCGTCTGCGTAGAGGTGGATCAGAGACTCACCAGCAGCAAGAGCGACCTCATTGATGTATACAGAGAAGAGAGTCGGTCCAAGAATTGAACCCTGTGGCACCCCCATAGAGACTGCCAGAGGTCAGGACAGCAGACCCTCCGATTTGACACACTGAACTCTATCAGAGAAGTAGTTGGTGAACCAGGCGAGGCAATCATTTGAGAAACCAAGGCTGTCGAGTCTGCCGATGAGGATGTGGTGGTTGACAGAGTCGAAAGCCTTGGCCAGATCAATGAATACGTCTGCACAGTAATGTTTCTTATCGATGGCGGTTAAGATATCGTTTAGGACCTTGAGCGTGGCTGAGGTGCACCCATGACCAGCTCTGAAACCAGATTGCATAGCAGAGAAGGTATGGTGAGATTCGAAATTGTCGGTAATCTGTTTGTTGACTTGGCTTTCGAAGACCTTAGAAAGGCATGGTAGGATAGATATAGGTCTGTAGCAGTTTGGGTCAAGAGTGTCCCCCCCTTTGAAGAGGGGGATGACCGCAGCTGCTTTCCAATCTTTGGGAATCTCAGACGACACGAAAGAGAGGTTGAACAGGCTAGTAATAGGGGTGGCAACAAGTTCGGCAGATAATTTTAGAAAGAAAGGGTCCAGATTGTCTAGCCCGGCTGATTTGTAGGGGTCCAGATTTTTCAGCTCTTTCAGAACTTCAGCTGAATGGATGTGGGAGAAGGAGAAATGGGGAAGGCTTGGGCGAGTTGCTGTTGGGGGTGCAGTGCTGTTGACCGGGGTAGGAGTAGCCAGGTGGAAAGCATGGCCAGCCGTAGAAAAATGCTTATTGAAATTCTCAATTATGGTGGATTTATCAGTGGTGACAGTGTTTCCTATCTTCAGTGCAGTGGGCAGCTGGGAGGAGGTGTTCTTATTCTCCATGGACTTTACAGTGTCCCAGAACTTTTTTGAGTTGGTGTTGCAGGAAGCAAATTTCTGCTTGAAAAAGCTAGCCTTGGCTTTTCTAACTGCCTGTGTATAACGGTTTCTAGCTTCCCTGAACAGCTGCATATCACGGGGGCTGTTCGATGCTAATGCAGAACGCCATAGGATGTTTTTGTGTTGGTTAAGGGCAGTCAGGTCTGGGGAGAACCAAGGGCTATATCTGTTCCTGGTTCTAAATTTCTTGAATGGGGCATGTTTATTTAAGATGGTTAGGAAGGCATTTAAAAAAAATATCCAGGCATCCTCTACTGACGGGATGAGATCAATATCCTTCCAGGATACCCCGGCCAGGTCGATTAGAAAGGCCTGTTCGCTGAAGTGTTTCAGGGAGCGTTTTACAGTGATGAGTGGAGGTCGTTTGACCGCTGACCCATTACGGATGCAGGCAATGAGGCAGTGATCGCTGAGATCTTGGTTGAAGACAGCAGAGGTGTATTTAGAGGGGAAGTTGGTTAGGATGATATCTATGAGGGTGCCTGGTAGGTTAAGGCTTTGGGGGGGTACCTGGTAGGTTCATTGATAATTTGTGTGAGATTGAGGGCATCAAGTTTAGATTGTAGGATGGCTGGGGTGTTAAGCATGTTCCAGTTTAGGTCGCCTAGCAGCACGAGCTCTGAAGATAGATGGGGGGCAATCAGTTCACATATGGTGTCCAGAGCACAGCTGGGGGCAGAGGGTGGTCTATAGCAGGCGGCAACGGTGAGAGACTTGTTTTTAGAGAGGTGGATTTTTAAAAGTAGAAGTTCAAATTGTTTGGGTACAGACCTGGATAGTAGGACAGAACTCTGCAGGCTATCTTTGCAGTAGATTGCAACACCGCCCCCTTTGGCAGTTCTATCTTGTCTGAAAATGTTGTTGTTTGGAATTAAAATTTCTGAATTTTTGGTGGTCTTTCTAAGCCAGGATTCAGACACAGCTAGAACAACCGGGTTGGCAGAGTGTGCTAAAGCAGTGAATAGAACAAACTTAGGGAGGAGGCTTCTAATGTTAACATGCATGAAACCAAGGCTATTACGGTTACAGAAGTCATCAAAAGAGAGCGCCTGGGGAATAGGAGTGGAGCTAGGCACTGCAGGGCCTGGATTCACCTCTACATCGCCAGAGGAACATAGGAGGAGAAGAATAAGGGTACGGCTAAAAGCAATAAGAATTGGTCGTCTAGAACGTCTGGAACAGAGAGTAAAAGGAGGTTTCTGGGGGCGATAAAATAGCATCAAGGTATAATGTACAGACAAAGGTATGGTAGGATGTGAATACAGTGGAGGTAAACCTAGGTATTGAGTGATGAAGAGAGAGATATTGTCTCTAGAAACATCATTGAAACCAGGAGATGTCATTGCATGTGTGGGTGGTGGAACTAATAAGTTGGATAAGGTATAGTGAGCAGGACTAGAGGCTCTACAGTGAAATAAGCCAATAAACACTAACCAGAACAGCAATGGACAAGACATATTGACATTAAGGAGAGGCATCCTTAGTCGAGTGATCAAAAGGGTCCAGTGAGTGTAGAGGTTGGTTTGGGGGTCACGGCGATTTAGACTGCTAGCCAGGACATCGGTAGCAAGCTAGCATAGGATGGAGGTCTGTTGTTAGCCACCTCTTGCGTTCCATCAGTAGATTAGTGGGGTTCCGTGTGGTAGAGGGGATTAGTCCAAATCACACAACAACAACAAAAATAAAAACAATAGATATAGTTATAGAGGCCCAAGAAGAAACATAATAAAAATAAATAAATTGTCCGATTGTCTATTCTGAGAGCAGCCGGTGAGACAGCTGACGGTTAGCAGGCCGCAGATGGGCGTTCAGGTAACGTCGCGACGGAGGAGCCAGCCGGATCTCCTTCGGGTAGATAACGTCGGCAGTCCAGTTGTGAAGGCCCAGTGGGGCTCCGCGTAGGCAGTAAAACGGGTCCGGATAGGTGACTGCAGCCCAGGAGTGATTGACGGAGCTCAGGAGTGATTGACGGAGCTGGCTAGCTCCGGAGTAATTGATGTTTGCTCCGGAATCGACGAAAGCAGATAGACACACGGATCGCAGCTAGCTAGCTGTGAGATCCGGGAATGAATGGCCAGAGAGCAGTTGAAATCCAGGGACTTGGAGAGAAAAATTGGTCCGGGGTTTTCCGTTCCGAGCCGCGCTGCGCCGTACAAAACTGGCGATAGATTTTCGAGCTAAAGGATAGCTGATGACCACAAACCGTGGTTAGCTGAATACTAACGATTTGCCAGTAAAGAAGCTAACTAGCTTCTGAACTAGCTTCTGATTAGCTTCTGGCTAGCTCCTGGCTAGCTTCTGGCTAGTTTCTGGCTAGCTTCTTGGAGTTTCTGGCTAGCTTCTGGCTAGCTTCTTGGAGGATTGCAGATTTGAGGTAAATAATACTTATTTATAAATATAAATTGGTGAGGCGGGTTGCAGGAGAGTGTTTTGAAGATGAGTTGATGGAAAATAAAAATAAAATGTATGTGAAAAAAAGTTGTAAATATATATATATACAGGACACGACAAGACGAGGACAAAAGACGTCTGAACTGCTATGCCATCTCGGAGCTAACCTAACAATTTCACAACAACTACCTACCTTATACACACAAGTGTAAAGGAATGAATAAGAATATGTACATAAAAATATATGAATCAGTGATGGCCTAACGGCATAGGCAAGATGCAGTAGTGGTAGGCTTGATTACCAACAACGACGAGACGGCCTACAGGGAGGAGGTGAGGGCCCTCGGAGTGTGGTGTCAGGAAAATAACCTCACACTCAACGTCAACAAAACTAAGGAGATGATTGTGGACTTCAGGAAACAGCAGAGGTGCCTGTTCACCCCACTATCATCCAGAAGGCGAGGTCAGTACAGGTGCATCAAAGCTGGGACCGAGAAACTGAAAAACAGCTTCTATCTCAAGGCCATCAGACTGTTAAACAGCCACCACTAACATTGAGTGCCTTGCGATGGAAGCTGTTTTTCAGTCTCTCGGTCCCCGCTTTGATGCACCTGTACTGACCTCGCCTTCTGGATGATAACGAGGTGAACAGGCAGTGGCTCGGGTGGTTGTTGTCCTTGATGATCTTTTTGGCCTTCCTGTGACATCGGGTGGTATAAGTGACCTGGAGGGCAGGTAGTTTGCCCCCGGTGAAGTGTTGTGCAGACCTCACTACCCCTGGAGAGCCTTACAGTTGTGGGTGGAGCAGTTGCCGTAACAGGCGGTGATACAGCCTGACAGGATGCTCCCGATTGTGCATCTGTAAAAGTTTGTGAGTGTTTTTGGTGACAAGCCAAATTTCTTCAGCCTCCTGAGGTTGAAGAGGCGCTGCTGCACCTTCTTCACCACGCTGTCTGTGTGGGTGGACCATTTCAGTTTGTCCGTGATGTGTACGCCGAGGAACTTCAAACTTTCCACCCTCTCCACTACTGTCCCGTCGATGTGGATAGGGGGCTGCTCCCTCTGCTGTTTCCTGAAGTCCACGATCACATTTAGTGTGAGGTTATTTTCCTGACACCACACTCCGAGGGCCCTCACCTCCTCCCTGTAGGCCGTCTCATCGTTGTTGGTAATCAAGCCTACCACTGTAGTGTCGTCTGCAAACTTGATTATTGAGTTGGAGGCGTGCATGGCCACGCAGTCATGGGTGAACAGGGAGTACAGGAGAGGGCTGAGAACGCACCCTTGTGGGGCCCCAGTGTTGAGGATCAGCGGATTGGAGATGTTGTTACCTACCCATCACCACCTGGGGGCGGCCCGTCAGGAAGTCCAGGACTCAGTTGCACAGGGTGGGGTCGAGACCCAGGGTAGACCTATAGGGGCGGTAAACAAATTGGAGTGGGTCTAGGGTGTCAGGTAGGGTGGAGGTAATATGGTCCTTGACTAGTTTCTCAAAGCACTTCATGATGACGGAAGTGAGTGCTACGGGGCGGTAGTCATTTAGCTCAGTTACCTTAGCTTTCTTTTGAACAGGAACAAGCATGTGGGAACAGCAGACTGGGATAAGGATTGATTGAATATGTCCGTAAACACACCAGCCAGCTGGTGACATCACAATGACAAAAGGTTTTCCTACCATTTTTTTGCCTCCTTTAGAAATGTAATTGTATTTCCAAGCTACTATAATGCACTTTTGACTAAATCTTAATCAACACCAATTGATAAATGCATTGAGTATAACGTTCAGTCAGTGTCCCAAACAATGTTCAAAACAATATTGCATTTATTTGTTTATTTTCAGACATTTGCCATAGATTAACACTAGAATGTACTTTTTGAAAATGTGTTTCCGCCCGGTCTCGAACCGGGGACCTTTCGCGTGTTAGGCGAACGTGATAACCACTACACTACGGAAACTGAACACATTTAGCAGAAGTACTCAAAATAAACCACCTGCATATTAACTTAACCTATAGCATACAGTAGCTTCTACTTTTAAACGTCACCATTAAGACCAGGGTCTCTCGCAAGGGAGCCCTGCACGTTCAATTCATACACCAAATCAAATACAAACAAAAATAAAGCACAACAATCAAGAAAAACAGAAACATTCCTCAGCAAATAATTTCCCAATCAAGATTTTAACATTGCAGAGCGTCAAATTGCACTGCATTTTGCAGTTGGTTCCAGCAATAAGGTGCATTTAAACTAAAAGCGGAATAACCTAATTCAAAATCAACATTGAAAAAGCCTCAAACTATAAAAATATATCCTCCCCGTCGGGGAATTGAACCCCGGTCTCCCGCGTGACAGGCGGGGATACTGACCACTATACTAACGAGGACTACACACACAATATCACAGTGGTGATTATATAACTGATCACCGCATTATCATTTTCGCATGTGATGCTTTGTAAAGAGGTACAGTGCCTTCAGAAAGCATTCACACTCCATTATATTGTGTTACAACCAGGGGCGAAAGTAAGCTCATATGGTCCAGTACGGTGTCCAAAATAAATAGCGGCGGTATGCAGTACCAATAAAACATGAGCCTATCACAATAATTAAAGCTAAATGTCAAGAAAACTGTAGGCTATTACATCACTTTTTTATCATTACCGCATGTCAGGCATGAAAAACGAACGAATTGACTTGAAAATGGGTGGAACCTATGCTCCAAAATGCGATGTGGTTAGATGAAAATACTGCAATTATTTGCCAACACAGAGATATGCAGACAACAGTAGACGAAAAAAATTCTGGCCTGATGACAATCGCAAAATGTCATTACACTTTTTGACGTTTTGGTAACAGATGTCTCTTTCCATTCACCACCCACAGGGAGGTGATTAGTCCCAGGGTGGGCACTATGGTGTTGAATGCTGAGCTGTAGTCAATGAAAAGCATTCTCACATAGGTGTTCCTTTTGTCCAGGTGAGAAAGGGCAGTGTGGAGTGAGATTGAGGTTGAGTCATCTGTGGATCTGTTGGGGCGGTATGCGAATTGGAGTGGGTCTAGTTTTTCCGCAATTATGGTGTTGATGTGAGCCATGACCAGCCTTTCAAAGCACTTCATGGCTACCGACATGAGTGCTTACGGGGCGGTAATAATTTAGGCAGGTTACCTTCGCTTTCTTGGGCACAGGGACTATGGTGGTTTGTTTGAAACATGTAGGTATTACAGACTGGGTCAGGGAGAGGTTGAAAATGTCAGTGAAGACACTTTCCAGTTGGTCTGCGCATGCTTTGAGTACACGTCCTGGTAATCCGTCTGGCCCCGCATTTTTTTTCATGTTGACCTGTTTAACCTCTCTAGGGTATGTGGGACGCTCCCACCTGGCCAACATCCAGTGAGATTGCAGAGCACCAAATTCATATACAGAAATAGTCATTATAAAAATTCAGAAAAGATACAACTATTTTACATAGGTTTAAAGATTAACTTCTTGTGAATCCAACCACGGTGTCAGATTTCTAAAATGCTTTACAGCGAAAGCATACCTTACAATTATTTGAGAACATAGCCCAGCAGACAAATCATTACAAACAGTAACCAGCGAAGTAGAAGAGTTACACAAGTCAGAAATAGTGATAAAATTAATCACTTACCTTTGATGATCTTCATATGGTTGCACTCAGAAGACATTCATTTATTCAATAAATGTTCCTTTTGTTCGATAAAGTCTCTCTTTGTATCCGAAAACCTCAGTTTTGTTCGCGCGTTTTCTTCAGTAATCCACAGGCTCAAACGCATTCACAACAGGCAGACAAAAAATCCAAATTGTATCCGTAAAGTTCATGGAAACATGTCAAACAATTTATATATTCAGTCCTCTGGTTGTTTTTAGCCTAAATAATCAATAATATTTCAACCGGACAATAACGTCGTCAATAGAAAAGGTAAACAAGAAAGACAATCTCTCGGTCACGCACATGAAAAAAAAAGAAGCTCTGTGACACTGCTCATTGTGCAAATGTATTTGTTTCAATAAACATTGGAGACAAAATATAGTTTACATAGTTTACATGTTAACAATCTAAGCCAAACTTGTCTGTTGTGCCCCACAGTTACGCACGTGTCGGTTTTGTTGGTCAACAATCAACCCTTCTACCAAAATAACATGGGTGACCAAAGCAAAACATTTTAATGCATTGGCCGGGAATCGAACCCGGGCCTCCCGCGTGGCAGGCGAGAATTCTACCACTGAACCACCAATGCTTGAAAACAGGTCAATTTCACCTTTATTTAACCAAGTAGGCATGTTGAGAACAAGTTGAGAACAAGCTCTCATTTACAATTGCGACCTAGCCAAGGTAAAGCAAAGCAATTTGACACACACAACAACACAGAGTTACACATGGAGTAAAACAAACAAAAACAAGTCAATAATACAGTAGAAAAATAAGTCTATATACAATGTGAGCAAGTGAGGTGAGATAAGGGAGGTAAAGGTAAAAAGGCCATGGTGGCGAAGTAAATACAATATAGTAAGTAAAACACTGGAATGGTTGATTTGCAGTGGAAGAATGTGCAAAGTAGAGATAAAATAACGGGGTGCAAAGGAGCAAAAATAAATTGTTATGCAGGTGAGTGAGGACCCAAAAGCGGTTTAACAGAAACAGAGTCTTTTAATGTCAAAACACAGGGAAGACATAGATCCTCTTCAGATGTATCGATTGACAAAATAGACAACCCGCAGAGAGGGCGACAAATAAATCATAAAGTCCTCTGATCTTTACAGGAGAGTCCCCTTCTAGCAGCAGAGGAGAATAGCAGGGTTAGCGGCAACAGACTGCTGGTCTCTCCGGGTAGGCGCGGGTCGTAGAGGACAGAGGTACCTGATCACACGTAGCATCTGATGAAGAGGCAGATTACGACAGGACGGGACAAGGGTGAAGCAAACGAGAATCTGACAAAGACAGAAGCAGAAACAGAGAGAGAAATAGAGACCTAATCAGAGGGAAAAAGGGAACAGGTGGGAGAGGGTAAACGAGGTAGTTAAAGGAGATGAGGAACAGCTGGGGGAAGGAAAGGAAGAGAAGGTAACCTAATACGACCAGCAGGGGGAAACGAAGTGAAGAGAAAGAACAGGAACAAGACATAACATGACAATACATGACATAAATACAGTAGGGAAAGAGGTAGTTGTTTGGGCTAAATTATAGATGGGCTATGTACAGGTGCAGTAATCTGTGAGCTGCTCTGACAGCTGGTGCTTAAAGCTAGTGAGGGAGATAAGTGTTTCCAGTTTCAGAGATTTTTGTAGTTCGTTCCAGTCATTGGCAGCAGAGAACTGGAAGGAGAGGCGGCCAAAGGAAGAATTGGTTTTGGGGGTGACCAGAGAGATATACCTGCTGGAGCACGTGCTACAGGTGGGTGCTGCTATGGTGACCAGTGAGCTGAGATAAGGGGGGACTTTACCTAGCAGGGTCTTGTAGATGACTTGGAGCCAGTGGGTTTGGCGACGAGTATGAAGCAAGGGCCATGAAAATATATCAGCTTAAACAAAATATAGATTTTTGGAAAACTCTGCCTATCTCCTTGGTTGGTCATATAAACGCTATTAAAATGGTTGTCCTACCCAGGTTTCTTTACCACTTCCAATGTCTACCCAATTTCATACCACAAAGCTATTTTAAGAAACTGGATTCAATAGTAACTCCATTTTTATGGGATAACAAGGCAGCCAGAATTTCAAAGAAGCATTTATGCAAGTACAAAATAGAGGGGGACTTTGGCCTTCCTCACTTTAAACTGTATTATTGGGCTGCTAATCTGAACATTGTGTCTTTCTGGAGGGAAAGTTTACCTGCGACGAGACAGAATGATATGTCTTCATGGCTTTTGATTGAGCAGGCCTCCTGTCAACGTTCCTCACTCCCTGCACTTGTTAATAGCCCATCATATGTGAAAAAATCCACTTATGACTCTAACCCAGTCATTTGTCATACGCTTAGGATCTGGAAACAGATTAGGTATTTTCTTAACATACCCACTGTATACATTGACAGCCCGATTTGCCTGAATCATGCTTTCCACCCCACATTGGATGATGTGGTGTTTTCACAGTGGAGGGAGAAGAGGCTCACAACAATTGGTAATCTATACATAGATGGTCAGTTAGCTTAATTTCAACAATTACAGGGAAAATTCAACATGCCAACAACACATTTTTTCAGATACCTCCAAATCAGGAATTTCGTAAGGACACATATCCCACAGTATGGCATGAAGCCAAATAGTCCTACATTAGATAGCTTGATCCTTGTCAAACCCCATTCAAACGGGTCGGTTTCTAGACTGTATGATGTGCTACAGGCCCACATTGAGGTATCCACAGACACCATTAAAAGGGCTTGGGAACAAGAACTTGGGTCAGAAATCTCAGATGAGGACTGGGTAGAAGCTCTCAGGAATATAAACTACAGTTCAGTGAATTCCAGACACAATCTTGTACAGTTTAAGGTGATACACAGGTTACATTACTCAAAAGTAAAACTGCATAAAATATTCCCGGACACCTCACCACTGTGTGAGAGGTGCAAGCAGGATGAGGGGATGTTGACCCACTTATTCTGGACATGTCCTAAATTACATGTTTACTGGGCTCTCATTTTTGATTACTTATCTAGAGCCTTTGATAGAGTTCTAGCCCCAGACTCATTGACCGCTCTGTTTGGTACAGTTGATGGGAATAACCACGAAGGGAAAGCTGTCTCTCTTTGTACTCTATTAGCCAAAAGGCTCATATTGCAATTTTGGAAACTGGAGACTGTACCTACCTTTGAAATGTGGTTACGGGATTTAGGGAATGTAATACATATGGAAAAGATTCGATACAATACCTCCAGTTTTGGAATTGTTAGTTAGATTACTTGTTGGTTATTACTGCATTGTCTGAACTAGAAGCACAAGCATTTCGCTGCACTCGCATTAACATCTGCTAAACATGTGTATGTGACAAATACAATTTGATTTGATTTGATTTAGAAGTCCAATGTTTTACAAAATATGGCAGCCGATACTGGATAAATGGTCTAGTCCCGCTTCATAACTGGGTTGATGATCTGCTGCTACTCTGTGCTGTACTCCACTCAATATTTATTTATGGCTTAACTACACTGCTTGTAATGACTATATTCTGTCTTCTTATACATGTACCACCTAATAGGATTTTGTTTTATTTTGTGTATGTGTGAGTTAAGTTTTGTTTTGTCCTCTAAATTGGCCATCCCATTCAACAGTACAATGAATGTCATTGTTAGTATTGCTGTCTTTTTTATTAGATTTTTTATTGTAAAATAATAAACATATTGTGAAGCAAGGGCTAGCCAACGAGAGCGTACAGGTCACAGTGGTGGGTAGTATATGGGGCTTCGGTGACAAAACGGATGGCACTGTGATAGACCGCATCCAATTTATTGAGTAGGGTATTGGAGGCTATTTTGTAAATGACATCGCCGAAATCGCGGATTGGTAGGATGGTCAGTTTTATAAGGGTATGTTTGACAGCATGAGTGAAGGATACTTTGTTGCGAAATAGGAAGCCAATTCTAGATTTAACTTTGGATTGGAGATGTTTAATGCGAGTCTGGAAGGAGAGTTTACAGTCTACAGCAGCGATCGGTTGAAGAGCATGCATTCAGTTTTACTTGTATTTAAGAGCAATTGGAGGCCACGGAAGGAGAGTTGTATGGCATTGAAGCTTGCCTGGAGGGTTGTTAACACAGTGTCCAAAGAGCCAGAAGTATACAGAATGGTGTCGTCTGCGTTCAGGTGGATCAGAGACTCACCAGCAGCAAGAGCGACATCATTGATGAATACAGAGAAGAGAGTCGGTCCAAGAATTGAACCCTGTGG
This sequence comes from Oncorhynchus nerka, assembly GCF_034236695.1. Classification (NCBI taxonomy): domain Eukaryota; kingdom Metazoa; phylum Chordata; class Actinopteri; order Salmoniformes; family Salmonidae; genus Oncorhynchus; species Oncorhynchus nerka. The sequence continues at coordinate 62,622,804 of NC_088419.1, read as the reverse complement.
CACCCCCATAATGTAATCTAACATGTATGAATTACAGGTGTGAACGTTTAACTAAAAAATATATATATTTTACCAAATTAAAATCAAATCAAATGTATTTATATAGCCCTTTGTACATCAGTTGATATCTCAAAGTGCTGTACAGAAACCCAGCCTAAAACCCCAAACAGCAAGCAATGCAGGTGTAGAAGCATGGTGGCTAGGTAAAACTCCCTAGAAAGGCCAAGTATAGCCCACAAAGATCTCCGCCACGTCATAACCCAAGGGGGGGCGCCAACCCAGACAGGAAGATCACGTCAGTGACTCAACCCACTCAAGTGATGCACCCCTCCTAGGGACGACATGAAAGAGCACCAGTAAGCCAGTGATTCAGCCCCTGTAATAGGGTTAGAGGCAGAGAATCCCAGTAGAGAGAGGGGAACCGGACAGGCAGAGACAGCAAGGGCGGTTCGTTGCTCCAGAGCCTTTCCGTTCACCTTCACACTCCTGGGCCAGACTACACTCAATCATATGACCCACTGAAGAGATGAATCTTCAGTAAAGACTTAAAGGTTGAGACCGAGTCTGCGTCTCTCACATGGGTAGGCAGACCATTACATAAAAATGGAGCTCTATAGGAGAAAGCACTGCCTCCAGCTGTTTGCTTAGAAATTCTAGGGACAATTAGGAGGCCTGCGTCTTGTGACCGTAGAGTACGTTTAGGTATGTACACCAGGACCAAATCAGAAAGATAGGTAGGAGCAAGCCCATGTAATGCTTTGTAGGTTAGCAGTAAAACCTTGAAATCAGCCCTTGCCTTGACAGGAAGCCAGTGTAGGGAGGCTAACACTGGAGTAATATGATACATTTTTTGGGTTCTAGTAAGGATTCTAGCAGCCGTATTTAGCACTAACTGAAGTTTATTTAGTGCTTTATCCGGGTAGCTTGAAAGTAGAGCATTGCAGTAGTCTAACCTAGAAGTGACAAAAGCATGGATTAATTTTTCTGCATCATTTATGGACAGAAAGTTTCTGATTTTTGCAATGTTACGTAGATGGAAAAAAGCTGTCCTTGAAACAGTCTTGATATGTTCGTCAAAAGAGAGATCAGGGTCCAGAGTAACGCCGAGGTCCTTCACAGTTTTATTTGAGACGACTATACAACCATCAAGATTAATTGTCAGATTCAACAGAAGATCTCTTTGTTTCTTGGGACCTAGAACAAGCATCTCTGTTTTGTCTGAGAAAGTTTGCAGAACATCCACTTCCTTATGTCTGAAACACAGGCTTCTAGCGAGGGCATTTTGGGGCTTCACCATGTTTCATTGAAATGTACAGCTGTGTGTCATCCGCATAGCAGTGAAAGTTAACATTATGTTTTCGAATGACATCCCCCAGAGGTAAAATATATAGTGAAAACAATAGTGGTCCTAAAACGGAACCTTGAGGAACACTGAAATGTACAGTTGATTTGTCAGATGACAAACCATTCACAAAAAAAAGTAAAAAGTGAATCACAGTGCAGTTATCACAAAACTACCACTATCAGACCCTGATCATCAACTTAAACTCACTTCTTTTAATGAAATATATACCTAATGCAACAATGCTGTAAAGTAGGAGATCTGCATCTTTCAAATGAATTTGCCACAGATATAAAGCGATCCGCACATCATCGTCGTTAACAGTTGGAAAAATGGCAGATAGTGAGAAAGGGAAGTGACAGCAGCGAATTTCTATATGGCAATAGGCTACTTACTTTGAGAAGTTAAATGAGGTGATGAAATGCAAACTTTACATGGTATGGTGGAATTGAGCTACAGTGGCACCCCTTGAAATGATTGAGAATGGCTGCAAATCAACTGCAATGGTAAATTATGTTGGTTTCAGTAACCTACTTGCATATCTAGATTTTAATTAGTTAAATTAACTAGGCAAGTCAGTTAAGAACAAATTCTTATTTACATTGACCGCCTAGCCCGGCCAAACCCTAACCCAACGACACTGGGCCAATTGTGCGCCGCCCAATCACGGCCAGTTGTGATACAACTTGGAATTGAACCAAGGTCGTAGTGACACCTCAAGCACTGAGATGCAGTGCCTTTGACCCCTGCGCCAATCTAGAATCAGACTTGCTGGATGTCTATAAACACACTTTCATTCATCACTGTAGGTTATCCACTAGTTACCACAGCCACAAAGTCAAAATGATCTATATTGGTACATCGAACTGCATTTCCCCCTAGCGGTCATATGCAGAACCACATCTGAATTGTGAAAATTGCAGTTAAAATTTTAAGAGAAAATACTCGTGTGAATAGTTATGTAAATGAGATCTGTATTTCATTTGCAATAATTTAGCTAAAATGTCTAAAAACATGTTTTCACTGTCATTATTGTAGGGTGTAAATTGTTGAGAGAGAAAAATCAATTTAATCAATTTTGAATTCAGGCTGTAACAACAAAACTTGGATTAAGTCAAGGGGTTTGAATACTTTCTGAACATATATGGCCAATATACCACAGCTAAGGGTTGTGTCCAGGCACTCCGCATTGCATCGTGCAAAAGAGCAGCCCTTAGCCGTGGTATATTGGCCATATACCACACTTCCTCGGGCCTTATTGCTTAAAGAGCATAGGTGACCGAAGTAAAACATGTTAATGCATTGGCCGGGAATCGAACCCGGGCCTCCCGCGTGGCAGGCGAGAATTCTACCACTGAACCACCAATGCTTATTGATACATGAAAATCTAGGCTTAGCTAAGAATACATGCAGGAATGGATGCAAACGGCCCAAAAATGTGACGTTTTTTTTGCACTGCTCGGGGGAAATGCAGGTTTTAACTCATTAAACAACAAATAATATGATCTACAGTCTCTGTGTGTAAAATAAAGTGGTTAATGTGAACCTAACTCACAGTAAAAAAAAATTAAGGAAGCAATCCAATGTTATTTGTAACCTAGACTTCACTGCAAATGATGTCTTAAGAAGAAAAAAAACAATACATTAATATTGCAGTTAGCCATGACAACCTTTATAATAGAACACTTGTGACCACACACATCTAAATATTGTACTTAAGAAAAAAAAAATCTTAAATTGAAATACAATGAAACAAACAGGCATTCTATTTTTGCTCTATTATAGTGGCCACTATAGTAGACATCGATCAAGTGCACAAGGCTACATGTGGCCAGCAATCCATTATATATCTAAATCTTTTTTCTACTTAATTACAAAAAATAATTTCCATGCATATACAGTATTTTAAAGAGTAATGTCCACTCACAGATCCTCGACGACGAACTGTTAGTAAGACAACTATGGCCAGTATCTGACTGTCTATGACGTCATATGATCAATGCGTCTGATTGGCTTATTGGATATTGCATTGGCAAGAAAAATAGTAGCGTATGGCTCATTTCCTTCTCAAATTGTAGATCTTTAACTGTATGTACCTGGTAAGGTCAGGACATTCTTATTATGAGTAAATATAAACTCAAAATAAAAAAATACATAACAAGATGACAAGATTCAACAACTGAGACATAAACTGAACAAGTTCCACAGACATGTGACTAACAGAAATTGAATAATGTGTCCCTGAACAAAGGGGGTCAAAATCAAAAGTAACATTCAGTATATGGTGTGGCCACCAGCTGCATTAAGTACTGCAGTGCATCTCTTCCTCATGGACTGCACCATATTTGCCAGTTCTTGCTGTGAGATGATACCCCATTCTTCCACCTGCAAGTTCCCGGTCATTTCTGGGGGGAATGGCTCTAGCTCTCACCCTCCGATCCCAGACGTGCTCAATGGGATTGAGATCCGGGCTCTTCGCTGGCCATGGCAGAACACTGACATTCCTGTCTTGCAGGAAATCACGCACAGAACGAGCAGTATGGCTGGTGGCATTGTCATGCTGGAGGGTCATGTCAGGATGAGCATGCAGGAAGGGTACCACATGAGGGAGGAGGATGTCGCCCTGTAACACACAGCGATGAGATTGCCTGCAATGACAACAAGCTCAGTCCGATGATGCTGTGACACACCGCCCCAGACCATGACGGACCCTCCACCTCCAAATTGATCCCGCTCCAGAGTACAGGCCTCGGTGTAACACTCATTCCTTCAACGATAAACACGAATCCAACCATCACCCCTGAGGAGACAAAACCCTGACTCATCAGTGAAGAGCACTTTTTGCCAGTCCTGTCTGTCCAGCGACGGTGGGTTTGTGCCCATAGGCGACGTTGTTGCCGGGGATGTCTGGTGAGGACCTGCCTTACAACAGGCCTACAAGCCCTCAGTCCAGACTTCTCACAGCCTATTGCGGACAGTCTGAGCACTGATGGAGGGATTGTGTGTTCCTGGTGTAACTAAGGAAGTTGTTGTCATCCTGTACCTGTCCCGCAGGTGTGATGTTCAGATGTACCGATCCTGTGCAGGTGTTGTTACACGTGGTCTCACGTCTTAGGCATCTCACAGTACAGGCATTGCAATTTATTGCCCTGGCCACATCTGCAGTCCTCATGCCTCCTTGCCACATGCCTAAGGCACATTCACGAAGATGAGCAGGGATCGTGGGCATCTTTCTTTTGGTGTTTTTCAGAGTCAGTAGAAAGGCCTCTTTAGTGTCCTAAGTTTTCATAACTCTGACCTTTAATGTCCTACCGTCTGTAAGCTGTTAGTGTCTTAATGACTGTTCCACAAGTGCATGTTCATTAATTGTTTATGGTTTATTGAACAAGCATGGGAAACAGTGTTAAAACCCTTTACAATGAAGATCTGTGAAGTTATTTGGATTTTTACAAATTATCTTTGAAAAGACAGGGTCCTGAACAAGGGACATGTCTTTTTTTGCTGAGTTTAGATCAAGAATGTGTGTATCAGATTCTGGCACAACTTACCCTCTCAGTCCAGTACCTGTGCCAGGTTCTTGCTAGTAAAATGGGTCTGCCTGGACATACTCCCATCTACAGTAGCGGGAGTTACCCAGGTTTATCTACACCCACATTCATTTTGTAACATTTTCAATTCATGAAACAACCCTTGACTTTGAACAATATGACTTATTATACATGCATACATAAGAGAAAAGACAAACAAAATCATGAGGACGTTCGTTTTTCTTGGCCTACTTTAACAAAATGTAATAGCTCCAAATCTTGCTTAAAAATAATGCTCTATTGGAGTGCCATTCCTTCAGCCCACTCTTTGATGGTCTCCATTCAAGTTAGAGTCATAGTATACAGAAATAATCATTCTTAAATCAACAATAAGGACAAACAGCTGCATTTATTTGAATTTGCAGGCAATTGTCAGATTGTTAGTAATCCAAATAGAAAAAAATAAAACAGTAAATATACATGGCCTTTTCTAGCCTATAAAAAAGGTACCCGGCCTGATATCCACTGTTTTCCGTCTAGTTAGGTACACAATATACACATGAAAAAGCACATTTTCAAGCTACAGTCCTAAATACACAAAAAGTACAGAATTTGACATATACAATATAGCAAAACATTTTTATGAGAACAAAGAACGTTGGCCCAAGCAAGAATAAACCCTGTCATTCTTCCATTGAATTTGCCCATAAGGGTGCACATCTACTACCAAGGGACTAATGACACAGGAGGGAAATGATGGTAGCACTGGCAAATGGGGCAACCCTATATCGTCATCCATATCACCATATTCACTGTAATAATGGGAATGTTTTGAAATGTCTGTCCTATAACAAATGAGAAAATACCAAAGATGAAATGTGGCACCAAGTGGGAATAACAGTTTCATTAAGTGAGAGGCCCTTAACGTGATCACAGTGGGGACACAAATTAAATTCAAGTATCAAAATGCCTAAGAGGACACTAACAGGCTGGATTGGAAAAATTACAAAGAAAAAAACAATTATGGGAAAATAATTTGACACAATCAACAATACATTAGGCAATGTTTGCATTTGTTTAAGGCAGTAATATTTCTTCCAAAAAGTAAGAACTAGATATCTTAATTCCATGTTAAATAAAAATTTAGCCCCCAATTTTTTTCTTCTTGTACAAAATAACTATGCCTGGATCTGAAGATAAGCACTTTCATTTGACTTGTCTTCAAACGTTTGAGTGAGAATCAAAGAGTTCATATGGTCAGCGATGGGTTGTGCTCTGGATGTTTTTGGTCTTCTTCACAGTGCGGTTTGTCAGGGCTTATCAGGCTGGAGCATATAGAGTTGGGTTGTCACTCAGTCTATTGTCTGGCACAAAACCTCAAATCTGGCACAACATGGGAAGGCATGGTTGTTTGTTCGGTTAATGGTTGCCTTTCATGGCCTCCTTAGCAGCCAAGATGAGAGGTGTAAGACTGGAGAGGGGCTTTGCCAGCTTCAGGAAGGGATGCTAGACAAACAGGAAAGAGGGAGGAAAAAGAGAGTATGGTTAACATTGGAGCTCATCTCTATTGTAGTACATGCAGATGGTGTAATGATGGAGGCATATACAGCCACATCCAACCAATCAATTTGACACAAGAGTAGAAGAGCAAATCACATGGGAAGCCATAGATAAAATGGGGCATCACCTGCAGCAGCTCTTTTCCCCCGCCTCTCTTCTCCACATCCATTTCTAGGCAGTGATTAAGGAAGTCTCTGAAGATGGGGGACAGCTTTTCTGGGTTCTGCAGCTCTGGAGTGCCATTGGTAGCAATCAGGTACAGTGCCTTGGAGAGGGAGAGGAGAGAGTGCAGAGGGGAAGACTAGAACTGTGAGATACCTTACAAATGTGCTGGAAAAGTCTGCCTGTTACATCCATGTCAGTCTTGTATCACTATGGAACTAGCTTTTGATGCACTATGATACAGTAAAACGAAGAAATTTCATTTTAGAAGGGTGCTACTCTACGGTTCACTTACTCTTAGCGGGTTCTCATTGAGGTATGGAGGCTCCCCCTCAACCATCTCAATGGCCATGATGCCCAGGGACCAGATATCAACCTTTGGCCCATAGGCCTTCCGGGTCACCACTTCAGGTGCCATCCAGTAAGGCGTGCCCACCATGGTGCTGCGCTTGCTCTGCTCTGGTGTGATCTGGGCGCAGAAACCAAAATCGGCTGCACAAAGAGAAGGGAGGTGGGACAACTCAGAGAGAGATGGAGACTGAATGTTAGCACTACAAACAGCAGCACTAGCATAATAGTCATTTGTTAACTATCCTTGACAAAATGGTACTTCTCTTTCATAGGATGTAGATTAATGGTTTGATGTGTCAGCTGTTTGTTCACCCTCCTGCAATTGCTAATAACCCATCCTCAACTGCCCGACTATATGTGATAAAGTGGAAATCTGAGGCCCGCACCCGACCCGCTATTATAGAAAATGTGCTGTAGGCTACAGTCAAAGAAGGATTTTTTGACAGGGGGTGCAGGATATGTTTTGTGTGCCCGATTTAGATATGTTTCTGCTTATACTTTCCAACATTTTGGTAGGCTATTTGTAAATCAAGTGTCTATAATTATATACATGTGGCTTCTCTTTTGTCATTATATGGTGCCCTAGAAGACTAAATAAACTCTTACTCAACAGAAAATGTAATAGATCAATGGAATCAATGCTTCAATCTAGTTGACATCGGTAAAGTTCTCTCTATCATCTCTGCTTATTTTGCGGAGCAAAGACGTTTAGGGACCTGGGAGAAAATGCAGTAACAAATAAATAAATGGGAAAGATTTTCTGTGTAAAATTTCCAAATGACATCAGCTCGGATTTTATGTGGTTGAAATACAATCAGCGTTTTAATTCTAATTATTTATGACATTCTGGGGTACAAGGGTTTATTTAGTCTTCTAGGGCAACCTATAATGACAGAAGAGAAGCTTGACTACCAAATTGTTGGATATTATAAGCAGAAACATATCTAAATCAGGCCAAACAAATCCTGCACCCCTTGTCAAAAAATCAATCTGCCGTCTCTGACTATAGGTAGCCTACAGCGCATTTTCTATATTAGCGGGTTAGGGTCGGGCCTCAGATGTTCACTTTATCACATATAGTCGAGCAGTTAAGGATGGGTTATTAGCAATTGTGGGCATGTGCGGGTGAACAAACAGCTGACTCACACACCACTACCACGGTCAATAAGGTAAATATCTACCCCCAACTATTAGTACTTTTACTTCCTCTACAACTCTACATAGACCATGACCAGCCTGGGGTTGTTTAGGGGGTAGAGGGAGACTCACTGAGCTTGACAGAGCCATCCATCCCCAGTAGCACGTTGTCACTCTTGATGTCACGATGGATGACCTGGTTCGCATGAAGGAACTCCAGTGCTTGTAAACACTTCAGATGGGGAAACCAATGAGAGGGAGAGAGACACAGAGAGGGATGGTTATGAAGGAAAAAACAGTCAACAAACACACACAAGTTTCCCACCCAGCCAGTGTTAAAGGGTAAATATGTAAAGGTTAACGCTGTGTTCCGTATAAGAGCTGGTCACCTCTCTGCAGACAGCAGCTATCTGAGCCTCGTCCATGCAGGTCTCTGTCACCACATCAGTCAGCGAGCCACCAGCCAAGTACTCCATCACCACATAGAGCTCCTCTCCCACCAGGAAACTGACATAAACACACACAGACACCAAAGCCAGAGAGGTCATTAGGATATATTGTATTGTAAAAAATGGTACACCCAATGTGTTCCAGGACCTCTAGAGTCTCACCATCACCAGGAGGTTAGGTTTCGTACATCGAACTGACACCAAAGTTAGTGATGTTAAGGTTAATTATATATTTGACCATTCTATTACCTGTCTACGAAGTTGACAATATTTGGGTTCTTTAACTCTTTCATCACCATAATTTCATTTATGATCAGCTCCTTCTTGGGCTGCTTCTGTAGGTTGATCTGTTTAATGGCCACCTGTGAAAAACACCCAGAAAGAAGGAAATGTTCAACATGAGCCTCTAAAATGGGTGAGTGATTAGTTATCCTGCTATTTCTAATCTGCTGCCAGGCTAACAGTTCTCAAACTCTTTCCCCATTCCTGACTCTCTTGTCGTCATTCCTCTACTCTTTCAATATTTCCTTCCTTTCACTTATTCTCCTCTATGCATCAATCCCCGGTCAGTCGACCAATGACAACCCTTAATTCCCCTTTACCTCTTGTCCTGTGGCGACATCAATGGCTGTGTACACTGTCCCCGAAGCCCTGTGTGTGGACAATGTTAACATATTTTTTTATAACTCGGACACACACACACACCTCTGTCACACACACTCTCCCCATGCACAAATAAGGCCCCATACACACTGCACTCAAATACACCCCAATTACCACCTTCAAATAAACGTACTTACCCCTGTCCAATTTTTTCATATCTCGTGTACTTCTTTTTGGGATCTCCAATGCTGACTATAGTTCCTGAGGGCAAATATATGATTATACAGACCAGAACAATACTGATTTCCCCTGACAAACGGGTCTTAATAGCTACCTGTAACATTGCTTTTGTAAAATATATAGTTTGTTTACTCAGTTTGTCCATGATCTCCTCGTCTGACATCTTTCCCTTCTTCTTCTGTCTGTCTACAGCCTTGGAGGCCGAGTCTCCATCTGGGCATGTGGCTGGAGCTGGGATGGGGTCAATGACGGAGCGAGTGTACACCTGCAGGCCAACACACAAGGCACACATAATAAATAAGCATGAGAGAATAAGGTCGAAAGAGAGCAAGAGCGAAAGAGAAGTGGAGGTTGTGAGCTCCATTCAAAATGACTCACACTCTTAGTGTATTCTGGACGTGGTGCCACAGTGGGTGGGGGAGCTTCATCATCATCATCATCATCAATGTCCTTGATATTGGTCGATGAGGGTTCCATGACATTTTTGACCGGCTAATGCAAAATAGAAGATATAACAAACATTTCATACATAGCCCACACATATTTCTTTCACATATTTTCTGGGCTGCCATGAGTGAGGTCAAGGAACAAGAAATTGCAGCACCATATTATTCAGGTAGCTAGTAAGTCATCACTAGAACAAATTTAGTACTTACAGACTGGGGTCCTGTGGGGAAACCATCCTTTTCTAAAAATGAAAAAATGAAAAAAAAAGTGCAATCTTTAAAAAGTCTGTAACAAACAGAAAACAGTCAAGTCTAATCCATATGAAAGTTCACCAGAGGAGGAGAAACTGAGGTATTTCTGGCGGCCGTTGCCCGTAGAGTCATAGAATTTGAGCACGTCGAGAACAGCCTGTGGGTTCTTCTTCTGCTCGGACTTGGTGATGTTTGATGTCTGGAGAAGTCGTGCCCATTGCTCTGGCATGCCCTATCAGCGAGGAGGATACAAGGGGGGGTCAATCAACTAAGAAAACTAGCAGTACTACATCCATCCAGGCTGAGATGTGAGTATACCTGGAGTAAGATATGAAGAGTTGGAGGAAAGTGTGGCTACTCACAGTGAACTCCCCAGTGACAGCATCAAAGCCAACGTGGATGGTGTGTTCAAAGTCTGAAGGCGGAGAGATCTCTGGTCTTTCTTTGTCCCGGTCTTTCTTTCTACCACCTGAAAGTCAATCAATAAACCATCATTACATTCTCTGTTAATAAATGGGGTGAAACGTAATCAGATCCAACAATGGATAGACAAATTGAAAGACCAAAAAACTTCAACTGCCTCTGGATAGTCTGATGCACACAGATGGAAACTAATATAAGATGGATTGGTTCTGAACTAAGATGCACTGAATGAAATGTAGCCTCTACTGGAAATGCACCTTTACCACCAGAACCACTAAAGCAGTCATTTGGACTGCTCACGAATGTCTTTTTTATTTATTACTGTGACATTTTTAAAGTCATGCCCCTCTCTGTCCTTGAGACTTTTCCTAAATAAGTCTATTTAACACACTGTAGTTGTTAGAATCTTTCTTGACATTTTGATTAAGAGGAAGGGGGGGGGGTACTTTAGCACAGACCAATAGAGGAAGCCAACAGACAGGAATTCCCTTTTACGTGGAGACAGCTTCCACCCTACAGTGCATTCGGAAAGTATTCAGATCCCTTGACTTTGTCTACATTTTGTTGCGTTACAGCCTCATTCTAAAATGGATTAAATAAAAAATGTTCCTCATCAATCTACACACCATACCACATAATGACAAAGTGAAAACAGGTTTTTAGACATTATTGCAAATGTAGTAAAAATTAAAAACATAACTTTTTTTTCTCTCCAATCAAAACAAAACTTTACTGTGTTTAAACATCTCAATACACTTTACATGAATATACAGTAGACACACTGAATGGCACACTGTTCGGCTGTCACGTTCTGACCTTTATTTCCTTTGTTCTGTCTTTATTTAGTATGGTCAGGGCGTGAGTTGGGGTGGGCAGTCTGTGTGTTTTTCTATGTTTTTCCATTTCTATGTTTGGCCTGATATGGTTCTCAATCAGAGGCAGCTGTTTACCGTTGTCCCTGATTGAGAATCATACTTAAAGTAGCCTGGGTTTCACTGTTGGTTTGTGGGTGTTTGTTTCCGTGTCTGTCACCACACGGGACTGTTTTGGTTTGGTTTTCGTTCATGTTCACATTTATTGTTTTGTAGTTCTTAGTGTTCAGTTTATGTTTTATAATAAACGATATGGACACTTACCACGCTGCGTTTTGGTCCAATCCTTGTTACACCTCTTCAGACGAAGAGGAGGAAATCTGCCGTTACATTGGCCATGTAAGTGACCAGGAGCTAGCTGGACTGACAGACAGCTGTCGTCATTATGTGGTGCTTGCCCTGCAGAGTACAGTTGATCTAACCTCAGGCCAGACCATGGTAAATCCCACCAGTCTCTGAGAGAATTCAACCCCTGACCTCTGACCCCTGGGATGTGTTTTTGGGAAGTGCAGTTTGTTTATCTGGATATGTCTTCAGGGGATGTACAGTAGTAGCTAGTTTCTCTGGAGACCTCACTTCTTCACTGTAGGAATAAATGTATAAACCAAGAGACCCTGGAAACTGGGAGCTGGTGCCGGGAGCTGAGGGCTGGGGAAGGGAAGAGAGGCCCTCTACTGTACATGTTTTGTGTACCGTAGAGGACAACGGTGGGAACTTGTAAGTGGGTTGAAAATGCAGTTCTCAGCCAAAAACAGAGATAGAGGGCCACATCAGATGTAATGCAACACATACAAATCCCCCTTAAGAATCAATCAGATCATCAGACAGTCTTAAAGTTCTGTGACATAAGCCTCCACCTGACCTTGGGATCTGATCCAGCTCAGAGCAACAAGCAGGTCTTTTTCAAAGAGGGTTTTTTTCACCTTTTATGATGTCACCTGGATTTTACTACCTACTTGGACATCTTTATAACCGTACAACAAACTACAATTACAACATCTTAGAGTTATAGTGGAAGGAATCCAATGGGCTAGAAGTACATTTCTAATACATTTCATTGAAAGTTCCAAGCCCAGCCTTTGCTTCAACCAGTGACCTGTATTCAAATCCCCAGGGGTTGTTATTCAAAATCCGGTTCAGAGATGAAGGTTGTATTTTTAATGTTCCCTGTTTGCTAGAAATACTGTTTTTACATAAGTATTCAGACACTTTGCTCTGCGACTTGAAACTGAGCTCAGGTGCATCCTGTTTACGTTGATCATCCTTGAGATATTTTTACAACTTGGAGTCCACCTGTGGTAAATTCTATTTATTGGACATGATTTGGAAGGGCACACACCTGTCTATATAAGGTCCCACATTTGACAGTGCATGTCAGAGCTAAAACCAACCCATGAGGTTGAAGGAATTGACGGTAGAGCTCAGAGACAGGATTGTGTTGAGGCACAGATCTGGGGAAGGGTACCAAAAAATGTCTGCAGCATTGAAGGTCCCCAAGAACTCAATGGCCTCCATTATTCTTAAATGGAAGAAGTTTGGAGCCACCAAGACTCTTCCTAGAGCTAGATGCCTGGCCAAACTGAGCAATTGGGGGAGAAGGGCCTTGGTCTGGGAAGTGACCAAGTACCCGATGGTCACTCTGACAGAGCTCCAGAGTTCATCTGTGGATATGGGAGAACCTTCCAGAAGGACAACCATCTCTGCAGCACTCCACCAATCAGGCCTTTTTGGTACCAGACTGCAGTGGTGGAAAACGTACTCAATTGTCATACTTGAATAAAAGTAAAGATACCTTAATAGAAAATGACTCAAGTAACAGTGAAAGCCACCCAGTAAAATACTACTTGAGTAAAAGTCTAAAAGTATTTGGTTTTAAATATACTTAAGTATCAAAAGTACATGGAATTGCTCAAATGTACATAAATAACAAAAGTAAAAGTATAAATCATTTCAACTTCCTTATATCAATTTTCATTTTATATTTTTATTGACGAATAGCCAAAAGCACACTCCAACACTCAGAAATGATTTACAAACAAAGCATTTGTGTTTCGGGAGTCCGCCAGATCAGAGGCAGGGACGTTATCTTGACAACTGTGTGAAATGGACCCTTTTCCTGTCAAAACGTAAGGAGCACTATTGAGTGTCAGATTGACATTCTCTCCCTGACCAAGTCTGTAATACCTACATGTTTCAAGCAAACCACCAAAGTCTCTGTGATCAAGAAAGCGAAGGTAACCTGCCTAAATGATTACCACCCCGTAGCACTCAAGTCGGTAGCCATGAAGTGCTTTGAAAGACTGGTCATGGCTCACATCAACACCATCATCCCGGAAACCCTAGACTTACTACGGAATTGTGTTTGGCCACACAGTCAACACCATCATTAAGTTTGCTGACGACACAACAGTGGTAGGCCTCACTGACAATGGTGAGACAGCCTCAAGTTCCTTGGTGTCCACATTACCAACGGACTATCATGGTCCAAACACAAAATGTGGAAAAGGTCAAGGGGTCTGAATACTTTCCGAATGCACTGTACACCCTAAAAAAGTGCCTCCCCATCAGCTAATAGGGGAAAGGGGTATACCTACTGAATGCATTCAACTAAATGTGCCTTCCGCATTTAACCGAACCAGAGAGGTGCGTGGAGCTGCCATAATCGACATCCAAGTCTTCGGCGCCCGGGGAACAGAGGGTTAGCTGCCTTGCTCAGGGGCAGAACGACAGATTTTTACTTTGTCAGCTCGGGGATTTGATCCAGCAACCTTTTGGTTACCTGGCCCAACGCTCTAACCACTAGGCTACCTGCTGCCCCAATACAGTTGCATACGCAGGATTTGTATTACACAGAGGGACTATGACAAACAAGCCGACTATCTGGATGAGCTTTTCAGGCAGCGGGGTTACCCAGAGGAATGGCTGCATGACGCAAGGGATCGTTCTAAAACTATGACCCAGGTTGACAGCCTCACGCCAGAACCACCCCGCCCTCCTGACCAATGCGTTCAGTGCTTCCTTCAGTACTCCCCACATGGTAAACAGTTCAACCACATCATTAAAAAACACTGGTACATCTTGAGCACTGATCCACAACTGGAAAAGACGTTTAAACAACTCCTGCGGGTCGTCTTCAAACGCGCCTCTAACATCAATCAAATGGTGGTGATATCGGATCTTCCAACAGTGTCACGTTGTACTTTCCTAGACAATGTGCCGAATGGCAATTACAGATGTGGCCGATGTAACCAGTGTAGCTTTACGAACAAATGCACAATGTTCAATCACCCTATTACGGGCAAGGTCATTAAGATTAAGGGCATCATTACGTGTTCCACAAAAAATGCGATATACCTGATCAAGTGTGTGGTCTATGCTATGTAGGAAAAACGAAACAATCTCTGACAACAAGGAGTAATATCAGGACCCTTGACCAGAGAAGCCCTGTGGCTGTGCATTTCATGGAGGCTCGTCACAACATTAGCGCTGAGACACATCGGTATCGAACATGTTAAGACTCCTGGGGGGTACTGATAATCTTCTCAATAATATTGTATTGGATTCACCATGTGTACCATGTCTCCTAAAAAGGTCTGAACCAAGAGTTTGACATCAGACCATTTCTTACATGAATATGTCACTTTGATTTGTCTTGCCTTCCAGGTCTCCTACTTGGTCATTTTGTAAATATAGGTCATGCTTTTGTAACTACCACATGTGCCAATCTCATTGATATCAAATGATTAGTGATACACAAATAGTTTTTACACCCACCATGTGTCATGTGCGTAATGGTCATGCGAGGTGAAACATGTATATTTTGGGATGTAAGCACTCAAGTTTTTTTTATTTGACTTGAAAAAGATCCGTTAGATAGAAACATTGTCAACAAAGCCGTGAATTGTGAGCTTTAACAGTTTGCAGGCCTTCTTGTTCTTTACTAGAATCTTAATATCACAAAATAAACTGGAGTTATAACCAGTTCTGGAGGGCATGTCATTTTCTGAATGGTTTTCCCCGTTGTCCCTCTTCCGACAGTAGGGCCTGATCCCCTCCTTCTCCCGGAAGTTGGAGGTGCCGTGCCCAGTTGATAATCACCCCAATAATTGCCTCAACTGAACCTAAGCTAAACTATACAGAGACTAACATCACACAACAAATTACAACAAATCTCACCCAAATGATGGGTGAGAAAGTGTGAGTTGATTACTGAGGGGAAGCTAACAATGCCAAATTTTGTAAATCACCAATTGTGAATGAAGAACAAGGCAGGCCATTCCATTGCATTGATCTATCTAATTTCAAAATGGTATGTACCCTCTATCAGCCCATTGAATCCAATCAGTCTTATCAGTCTACTCTGGCCTACTTGGAGTGCGTGCGTCATTTACAATGGCAAGAAGACCAAGATGATTGGATGCACATTCTGCATCAGCGTTGCTACAAAATCTGAATGAAAACGACTCAGATAGTGGGGAAGAAATTAATCATCTCTGATGATTCTTCTTCTTATTCTCCTGAACATACACCTCTGAGGTCTAAGTAAAAACATGTTTTAAATGAATGGTGCAATGAGCAGGTGCCCGCGCCACCACCAAATGGAAAGGCAAGACAGGAGAGAGGAAGGAACGGCACCGTTTGGTTTGGATAGAATAAGCCGGTGACAATGCTACGGGACAATTATCAGCACAAAATGTCATCGCTGAGAGAGAGGACCCTACATCAAGCAAAAACATCAGCAACACACTCAGCAGTTTGTTGTTTATGTGACATGAGGTCATTGCGTTTAGATGCACGCCATGTCAGCACAAGCTGGTCATATTTGACTGCTGTCAGACACATTCATTATAATACCATCATTGCTATTTTGATGATTTACACTATTTATTAAGCACACTTGGCGCTTATAATGATGTTTAAGGCTACTGATGTTTTCATCATTTGACACGTCATGCTGACCTGAACGTGCATCTTGATGGTTGGGGTATTTTTTGTTGTTGTTTTTGTTGTTATAAAAATAAGCTGTTACCACATTCCAACACATAGCCTATGTTTCATAGTTGTCACAATTCCACAAATAGTTTAATTTATTTAACCTTTATTTAACTAGGCAAGTCAGCTAAAAACAAATGAGAATTTACAGTGACGGCCTACCCCGGCCAAACCCAGACAACGCTGGGCCAATTGTGCGCTGCCCTATGGGACTCCCAATCACGGCCGGATGTGATAAAGCCTGGATTTGAACCAGGTACTGCAGCGACGCCTCTTGTACTGAGATGCAGTGTCTTAGACCACTGCTCCACTCAGGAATAAAATGTATTGAACACTTGAATGTGTTTTTACATACAGCCTACAGGAGCAGAAACAAATTAAAGTGCTATTGTGTTATTTGAAATATATATATTTCATGTTCTAATGTTATCTAAGACATTCATAAACACAACCAAATTATTATTTTTGTGATAGCATATATAGCTAGGTTTCCATCCAATTGGTGACAGATTTCTGAATGCGAATATTCTAAAATCTGCATAAAAATGATATGCGCATTTTCCCACCGGAGCTGTTTGCATCAAAGTGCCTTGTTGCAGATAAAAGGCTGTGCGTGATGATGTATTGGACATAAAATACCTTTTGCAGTTAAATTCCCATGTACCGAATAAAAAATACAAGTTAAAATGGGTTTCCATCGCATTTTCAACTAAGTGTAATGCACATTTAAAAAATGTATTTGCATTACATAGCAAGTGTGCCCACTCTGTTATTGGCACGTGCGCTCTAGCCAACAGCTGGCAGATACAGTGCGGGTATAGCATACATGATGAGACTATTATGGACAAAAGAGAGATATTATTTGTATTTGTCAAACAGCAGCCTCGAGGCCCAGTGGTTCCCTAGGTAAAAAATAAGATAGGACAGCCGACCCATGCTTTAGAGCCCCTCCCAGTGCCCCACCTCTATGGACTCGTCTGACCTTTCTCTGCGCCTGAGAAAATGGAGATGATCTTGTTGCGGGGTTTCCTCTCCTCTGGAACCGAGGGCAGGGGCTTAGAGCTGTGATTGGCTGAGAGTGGGTCCTTGCTAGAGCCTGTGCTGAAGATGGTGCTGCTCATCCGGACCGGGGGGGCAGGGGGCTTGTCCTCGGGATCACCGTTATCACACATGGCCACAGGGAGGGGGGAGGACAGAAAGGGTAACAGAAAGAGACAGACAGAGACTGAGAGTGTGCGGAATAGACAGGTGTGTGCAGAGAGATCAGGAATGGGAATCAGAATGGAAGGAGAGCGCAGTGATATCTGCAAGAAAAACAGAGACATAATCAGCTTGACCACACAAATGACAGGTGAACAAGAGCACATGCACATTACATTACATAATAGGTGGTTTTGCTTTTGGAGGCCAGTTCAGTTTTATGGACACTATAGATATGTGTAGATATCGCAACGTTGTATCTGTCCCATTATGGCACCTGTGAGAGCAGGGGCAGCGCCATTGAGGCCATCTCCATTTTGAATTCATACAATTTCTTCTTCTAGTACTTCTACGAGTGTGTTGATTGAACAGGTATAAAGCCAAGGTTGGCAATTTACTGCCAGCTGCACTGGCAGAATGTGTGTTCACAAGTATAATTAGTTGGCTGATCCCTCCTGGTGACCTAGATGAAATTGTAATCCTTCTCACCCAGTTGAGTACTTCAAAATGGTGAAAGTATTAAATGGTATTGTCCATGTTAAAATGGGCTTTGGGCACTAGAGGTCTCTATACAGTACATATCTGTGGGTGACACTGACTTTACACAGTAGATGAGCACATTTATGTAGACAGGAAGCTCTGTCCTGCAGAGGTCATTTTCTCCCTGGCATGTTTTCAGCATTCCACTGAGATTATGGAGAGATTTGAGCATAGACCATATTTCCTATATTATCATCATCGCATACTCATTCACACTCTAAAGATAATTCTATGTCTATGGAAGGAGGGGGCAGGGGACAACAACAACACTGGATAAGTTGTGGTGCAGAGGTGATAGGTAGGGACTTGACAAGATCAGTAGGGTCTAGAATAGATATGCCGCAATCAGTCATTTATCACAAAGGTGTGGGATACAGAGCCAAGGAAAGCACTGCCAGTGCAGACTGTGGTGGGTTTTTAGAGGTTTAATAATTGATGTAGTAGAGATCAACAATAGGGAGGGAATACCTTGAGTAAAGAAGCAGCATCACCAGTGTGGCACTGTCTCCCTTTCATTTGTATCCTTTGCTATCTCCATCTAATTATGAGAGAAGTGGCAAGGGGGAAGCCAATCAATTGGAGGACATCCGATTCCACTATTGTTCTCACATCTATCCATCTTCTCAGATCAGTGCAGATGATAGAGAGTAAATGAAGAGAGGAAACCATGTCAGACTATTGAGAAACACAATAAATGGACTGTGTATGAAGACCATCATAATCAACTTTCAAGATCAGTAGCATTAGCTAGTTAGAAAAGAGAGAAGATGGAGGCATACCTATAAATTCTCTCACTCCACACATTCAATAGCATTTACCTAACATTAGGCCAAGGTTTCTGAAATATGCAACATAGTAACGTTAGCTAGTTCTACATTCCAGATCACCCCGACATCCAACACAGAGGTAAAGACAGATTCGGGTTGGATATTACACTGATATTCACCTGTAGTTTTCCTTATGTCCACCAACAGCAGTTAGGGACCGTCAACATAGTGACAAATCAACATTTTCAAATTTCAATAGATCTTTAACCATTACTCCTAAAACTTTCAAAACTGGTTCTAGCTAACCCGGTGGCATAGACACAAATTGCACACACCTTTTTTTGTTGGTTTACATCTCACACTATTTTAAAATGATTTATTTGAATTTTTGAAATTCAATAGTGCCTTGGTCATGTGACCAACACCTCAAAAGGTTCATAATGTACACTCAGTGGGCCTACTGCACACTCTTTTGTGTCAATTTGCATCTCATGAGATTTTACAATTTAAAAAATATAAAAAACGTCAATAGCTCTCTGGTCATGTGACCTACAACCCTCAAACTGCTTTACATATATTTTTTAAATGTTACATTTCAATAGCTCCTTGGTCATGTGAACTACTGACCTCATACAAGGTTCAGAACGTACTCAGTGGGCCTACACATTGCACACTCTTTAGTTTGTCCATTCTCACCTCACACGTTTTTAGATACAGTGGGGCAAAAAAGTATTTAGTCAGCCACCAATTATGCAAGTTCTCCCACTTAAAAGATGAGAGGCCTGTAATTTTCATCATAGGTACACTTCAACTATGACAGACAAAATGAGAGAGAAAAAAATCCAGAAAATCACATTGTAGGATTGTTTATGAATTTATTTGCAAATTATGGTGGAAAATAAGTATTTGGTCAATATCAAAAGTTTATCTCAATACTTTGTTATATACCCTTTGTTGGCAATGACAGAGGTCAAACGTTTTCTGTAAGTCGTCACAAGGTTTTCACACATTGTTGCTGGTATTTTGGCCCATTCCTCTATGCAGATCTCCTCTAGAGCAGTGATGTTTTGGGGCTGTTGCTGGGCAACACGGACTTTCAACTCCCTCCAAATATTTTCTATGGGGTTGAGATCTGGAGACTGGCTAGGCCACTCCAGGACCTTGAAATGCTTCTTACGAAGCCACTCCTTTGTTGCCCGGGCGGTGTGTTTGGGATCATTGTCATGCTGAAAGACCCAGCCATGCTTCATCTTCAATGACCTTGCTGATGGAAGGAGGTTTTCACTCAAAATCTAACGATACATGGCCCCATTCATTATTTCCTTTACACTGCTCAGTCGTCCTGGTCCCTTTGCAGAAAAAGCCCCAAAGCATGATGTTTCCACCCCCATGCTTCACAGTAGGTATGGTGTTCTTTGGATGCAACTCAGCATTCTTTGTCCTCCAAACACGACGAGTTGAGTTTTTACCAAAATGTTCTATTTTGGTTTCATCTGACCATATGACATTCTCCCAATCTTCTTCTGGATCACCCAAATGCTCTCTAGCAAACTTCAGACGGGCCTGGACATGTACTGGCTTAAGCAGGGGGACACGTCTGGCACTGCAGGATTTGAGTCCCTGGCGGCGTAGTGTGTTACTGATGGTAGGCTTTGTTACTTTGGTCTCAGCTCTCTGCAGGTCATTCACTAGGTCCCCCCGTGTGGTTCTGGGATTTTTGCTCACCGTTCTTGTGATCATTTTGACCCCACGGGGTGAGATCTTGCGTGGAGCCCCAGATCGAGGGAGATTATCAGTGGTCTTGTATGTCTTCCATTTCATAATAATTTCTCCCACAGTTGATTTCTTCAAACCAAGCTGCTTACCTCTTGCAGATTAAGTCTTCCCAGCCTGGTGCAGGTCTACAATTTTGTTTCTGGTGTCCTTTGCCAGCTCTTTGGTCTTGGCCATAGTGGAGTTTGGAGTGTGACTGTTTGAGGTTGTGGACAGGTGTCTTTTATACTGATAAGTTCAAACAGGTACCATTAATTCAGGTAACGAGTGGAGGACAGAGGAGCCTCTTCAAAAAGAAGTTACAGGTCTGTGAAAGCCAGAAATCTTGCTTGTTTGACCAAATACTTATTTTCCACCATAATTTGCAAATAAATTCATAAAAAATCCTACAATGTGATTTTCTGGATTTTTTCCCCCCTCATTGTCTGTCATAGTTGAAGTGTACCTATGATGAAAATTCCAGGCCTCATCTTTTTAAGTGGGAGAACGTGCACAATTGGTGGTTGACTAAATACTTTTTCGCCCCACTGTACATTTTGTAGACTTTCTCATTTCAATAGCTCCTTGGTCACGGTTTTGTTATTTACTGCTGCTCTTTAATTATTTGTTATTACTTTCTCTTACTTTTTAGGGATTTTCTTAAAACTGCAGTGTTGGTTAAGGGCTTGTAAGTAAGCATTTCACTGTAGGGTCTAAATACAACTTGATTTTATGTGACCTACTGACCTCAAACAAGGTTCAGAATGTCCACTGACTACCCTTCTATATTGCATACCTTAGTTTGTCAATTTTTCATCTCACACGTTTTTAGTTTTACCTACTCTTCAGCGCTTCCTGTGGGGTATAATGTGGGGTATAATTTTCTACTAGGGCTTGGGTCTTGTGTACGTTAAGCACATACCCTGAATATGTTCCAAATGTTTGTAAAACATCCATCAATCTAGGTACACTTCAGCCTGGGTCTTTAAGGAATAACAGAACGTCATCAGCATACATGCATATCTTATGTTCACTGCCTCTTATTGTTATTCCCTCTAAGGTTGGGTCCTGTCTTATTGCCTGTGCTAATGGTTCGAGGTACAAGGAGAAGAGCGTCGGTGAAAGATTACAGCCTTGTCTTGCCCCTCGCTCTAATTTTAGCGTTCGTGTCAAATGTCCATTTTATCTTTATTCTAGCGGCCGGACATGAATACAGTGTTTTGATGCACTGTATCACTTTGTTGAAACCAAATCTTTCCATAACTTGGAATAGGTAATCCCATCCCACTGAATCAAATGCTTTTTCTGCATCTAGGCTGATTAATATTGCACTTATTCTGATTAATGCGGTCCATGACATGTAGTGTTCTCCTTATATTGTCCTGTGTCTGCCTATTTTGTGTGAAACCAGTTTGATCTCCATCAATCAATTCTGGGATTATGTTCTCCATTCTTTTGGCTATGATTGATGCATATAGTTTATAATCGGTGTTAAGAATTTCGATAGGTCTATTTGAACTACATTCTTATCTTTACCCTCTTTTGGGATTACTGATATGATGGCCTCTCTCCATGACGGTGGGAGACCCCCCTCCCTCAGAGTCCAGTTAAAACAGGCCTTAAGTAGAGGTGTTAATTGTTCTCTGAACGTCTTGAACCATTCTGAAGGGAAGCCATCAGTGCCTGGAGACTTGACTTTTTGTTGAGATATTGCTTTATTAATTTCTTCGGTGGATATTTCTAAAGTTAGTCTATCATTTTGCTCTGTCCCAATTGAGGGGAGATCAAGTGAGTTCAAAAAGTGCTCTATTGTCTGTGCATCTGCCTTCTCTGGTTGCTTGTACAGATTTGTGTAATATGATTCAAATGCATTCTGTATTTCATCTAATTTGCATGTGATCTTTTTTGTTTTGGGGTCTTTTATTTTGAAAATGGTATTCTGTGCTTCTTGTTTCCTGAGTCTCCATGCAAGTAATTTGGTTGCCTTTGAGCCTGCTTCATAATATTGTTATTTCTCTACTTCTTATCTATAAATCTGGTCAATCTCCTGTTTTACCTTTTGAATTTCTCGTAATATAAGAGGGTATTTGTATTGACTACGAGATGGTTCTAAGTTTCTTAGGGTTTCCTGTAATTTCAGCAGTTTCTGTGCTTTAATCTTTTTCTTGAGAGATGTGGCTATGATCTTCCCTCTAATAACCTCCTTAGCTGCATCCCACAATATAGCAGGAGATACTTCCCCATTATCATTATTCTCCAGATAGATGTTCAATTCTGTCTTTATTGATTCCTTGAATGCTGGATCATTCAGCATGCTTGTATTAAGTCTCCATATACATTGCTCAAAAAAATAAAGGGAACATTTAAACAACACAATGTAACTCCAAGTCAATCACACTTCTGTGAAATCAAACTGTCCACTTAGGAATCAACACTGATTGACAATAAATTTCACATTTTAGGCAATTCGCAAGACACCCCCAATAAAGGAGTGGTTCTGCAGGTGGTGACCACAGACCACTTCTCAGTTCCTATGCTTCCTGGCTGATGTTTTGGTCACTTTGAATGCTGGCGGTGATTTCACTCTAGTGGTAGCAAGAGACGGAGTCTACAACCCACACAAGTGGCTCAGGTAGTGCAGCTCATCCAGGATGGAACATCAATGCGAGCTGTGGCAAGAAGGTTTGCTGTGTCTGTCAGCGTAGTGTCCAGAGCATGGAGGCGCTACCAGGAGACAGGCCAGTACATCAGGAGACGTGGAGGAGGCCGTAGAAGGGCAACAACCCAGCAGCAGGACCACTATCTCCGCCTTTTGCCCTGCAAAATGACCTCCAGCAGGCCACAAATGTGCATGTGCCTGCTCAAACGGTCAGAAACAGACTCCATGAGGGTGGTATGAGGGCCCAACGTCCAAGGGTGGGGATTGTGCTTACAGCCCAACACCGTGCAAGACGTTTGGCATTTGCCAGAGAACACCAAGATTGGTAAAATCGCCACTGGCGCCCTGTGCTCTTCACAGATGAGATCCTCAGACCCCTTGTGAGACCATATGCTGGTGCGGTTGGCCCTGGGTTCCTTCTAATGCAAGACAATGCTAGACCTCATGTGGCTGGAGTGTGTCAGCAGTTCCTGCAAGAGGAAGGCATTGATGCTATAGATTGGCCCGCCCGTTCCCCAGACCTGAATCCAATTGAGCACATCTGGGACATCATGTCTCGCTCCATCCACCAACGCCACGTTGCACCACAGACTGTCCAGGAGTTGGCGGATGCTTTAGTCCAGGTCTGGGAGGAAATCCCTCAAGAGACCATCCGCCACCTCATCAGGAGCATGCCCAGGTGTTGTAGGGAGGTCATACAGGCACGTGGAGGCCACACACACTACTGAGCTTCATTTTGACTTGTTTTAAGGACATTACATCAAAGTTGGATCAGCCTGTAGTGTGGTTTTCCACTTTAATTGAGTGTGACTCCAAATCCAGACCTCCATGGGTTGATAAATTTGATTTCCATTGATAATTTTTGTGATTTTGTTGTCAGCACATTCAACTATGTAAAGAAAAAGTATTTAATAAGAATATTTCATTCATTCAGATCTAGGATGTGTTATTTTAGTGTTCCCTTTATTTTTTTGAGCAGTGTAGTATTTCTCGGTTTGCTATCAAGGTATAGAGTTAGGTAAAGTCCATTATGATCTGATAAGTCGCTCTGCCCGATCCTACAATCCTTAAGCCTGTGTCTATCTGCACTGTACATAAAAAAGTAGTCTAACCAGGAGTATTCAGTGTGGCGGGCTGAGCAAAAAGTCTATTCCTTATCGGTCTTGTGGGTGTCAACGCCATACATTGAGCAGTCCTAGATCCAGCAGTATCCTATTGATCTATTTGGCAACTAGGCTAATTTTCCTATTTTGGTTTGTGCTGTCCAATTTTGAGTTTAGAATTGTGTTAAAGTCCCCTCCACAGATAAGAGTGCCAGTGGTTTCTGTGGCAATTAAATCAAACACCTTCCCCTGGCAGACCATGTCACTCCCTGGGGGTGCATATACATTAAATAATGTAACTTCCTTGTTATCCAGTTTACATTTAACAAGTATAAATCTACCCTCCTTGTCTTTTATTTCTGACAAACTCAAAATTAACTGAATTTGGGATAAAGATTGCAACTCCGCGGCCTTTTCCTTGCAAAAGTGTTCCTATATCCCATTTTCTTGAGTTTCTCGTGTTCAGGTGTGGATAAGTGAGTTTCCTGACAGAATAGTATGTCAACTCTCTCCTGTTTCATCTTTGCTATTACCTTACTTCTCTTGATGTCACTTCCCAGGCCGTTTACATAGAGACTTATGACCTTACTTCTCTTGATGTCACTCCCCAGTCCGTTTACATTGAGACTGATGACCTTACTTCTCTTGACGGCACTCCCCAGTCCGTTGACATTGAGACTGATGACCTTACTTCTCTTGATGTCACTCCCCAGTCCGTTGACATTGAGACTGATGACCTTACATCTCTTGATGGCACTCCCCAGTCCGTTTACATTGAGACTGATGACCTTACTTCTCTTGATGGCACTCCCCAGTCCGTTTACATTGAGACTGATGACCTTACTTCTCTTGATGGCACTCCCCAGTCCGTTTACATTGAGACTGATGACCTTACTTCTCTTGATGTCACTCCCCAGTCCGTTTACATTGAGACTGATGACCTTAAATTCCCGATGATGCATCAATATAAATAAAAAACCCTGTGCACAATATCTGTCTGCTGATCATGAACCTAAAAATGAACAAAAAAAATCAAGAATGATAATAAAGTAAACCAAAGCGGGAAAATACTTTGGTATTTGGACTCCCATGTCAGAGGACTGTCTCTTGCCTCTGGGGTTTGAGGGGATGAGCCTGTCCGCTGGAGGGACCCCTCGCTCAGATATGAAAATGCTTGACGTAGTCACAAACAAGACCTGGTGGAACCAAAAATAATCAGGGCGCCTAATTTCGTCGCTTATACACATCGGTTAATTACAAGTGAAAAATATATCGGTCATGCTTGCATATCATAAATCCTCCCCTTGATATGCCCTTCTGTCGCCCCGTTGTCAATGTGTCATTAATCCTTAGCTAATATATATGTTATTAACGTGACGCTACTTAGTGTGTTCGTAAAGAACACGTGCTTTTGGCTACTCACCCTTCTTCAGCATTGGGGGAAAATAGGGGATATATTTTACCTATTGTAATGTCAACCGTAACAACCCAAAGTCTTAACAGCTCGTGTTAACTATGAATTCTGTTAAATCCGATTCAGCGTCTTCCATCTTCCCGTTGGAAATGCCTGAGTCTCTCTCGGATGTGAACGTCCTCTCGTCGAGATGGTTTCCCTCTTTCTCCATGACCCTGCTTGTCAACAATGATCCATGGGAGAGCTTGCTCGTTCCGCTGGTGATGTCGCCTTTCTCCTGGCGGTATACTCCACTGGGAAGCCCCTTGACTTCAGGTCCTCAGCCGCCTCGTCTGCATGCTCGTATGTAACCGGGCCATTTTCCAGAAATACCCGCATTTTTGCCGGGTATGGTGTTTGGAAGTGAATACCCTTCTCTTTAAGTGCTTTCTTAATGGAGGTGTATTCTTTCCTTTTCAGTATCTCTCCCGCATAGTCATGATCAAAGAACACTCGTTGGCCTTGGAAGTTAACAGGCTTTTTCCAGGTTGCATGTAAGACTTTCTCTTTGACTGAGAATTTTAGGAACCGTACTACTATGGATCTTGGTGGGGCGCCGCTGGGGGTTTTGAGGCCAGAGCTCGGTGTGCTCTCTCGATTCCCAGGTCAGTGTCGTCTTCAAGTATGCCCTTGAATAGACCCTCCATGAAGTTGGGCATAGAGTATTTTTCTGCGCCCTCTACTAAGTTATAAAATCTAATGTTTCGACGTGAGAAACCTTTGAGTTCTGTCACAGATATGCTGTGAAGTTCTAATTTGTTTTCTTCCAGTTTCTGGTTAATGTCCTTCTTGAACTCATTTAGTTATTTTCTTACATCTTCTCGAAGTTCCTCTCGTAAGCCTGTGAGCGCCTCGTGCAATTCCTCCTTATCACCTCACGACCCGCTCTTTTGCTGCTGCTATCTTATTTGCGCTAGCATTAGCCATTTCGGGTTCATCAACTATTATATATTCTGCTGTCTTGTTACGGGCTGTTGTAGCTCTGCGGCCTTTTCCTATTTTCCCCTTTTGCGTAAGTTATTATAATGCTCAGAGTAAATACTTGAATTTAGGGGGGGAAATACCCAACTGATGTGCAGTACGAAAAACTAGGCAGCCATTTCCTAAGTTGCGTCACCGGAAGCCGTGCTTGGGTGACTTGAGTGCGACCGCGACAGGTGGGTACGCTCCTTTGAATTTCATCAAGTTGACATTCAGTGATGAGTGCCCAGTGGGAACCTGTCCGTTGTATGGGTCCACAGCAAATCAATGGGCGTGGATGGTACTACCCACATCAGATGTAGGCCTCCCTCCCAAGACGAGCTGGAGATACCTCTCCCCACTTCGTAGGGCATGAGCCAGATCCATGCGGGCCAATGGGTTTGGTCTCCACCTCGAGTCTAGTGAGCGTAGAGACCTCCAATGTGTGGTGTCCCGCAATGAGGCAAGCCTGAGGCTTGGTAGTGTCAACTAATGGTAAGGCACATGCCATCTCCACTACATGCTCCAAGGAGCATGGAGGAGAGCTCCCACATAGAATGTGTAGAGTCCCGCACCCAGGCGGACCTGAGACCTGGCAGTGTCCATAACCGCTAAGCACATTCCCGCTCCATTTAGTACTCCACCGTTAGCGGATCCAGCCAAAGCCAGCATTCGATTCAAACCTTCACGGTTTAGAGCTAGCTAAGTATACTGGGGACGTGTGTTTAAACGTTTCACAACAGCCGCTCTGTGATCAGACTGATGCCAGTAGTACACTTTCATCAGCCATCTCCCAGGACTTAACTACCCCTCCCAGCCAAAGCCAGGTATGCGTTCGAGCCATCATTCTCTGATTGACAGGAAGCCAAAGTCAGGATTTGTTTACAAGAGCCCAGCAGCAAAACATTGAGTGTGGTGGAACCGCCCTTACATTGTCATGCTTGACCGAAAGCCCCATAGTCCAGGACTGACTGCCACCTTCCGTTAACAATCATCAGCCATCACCATCTGCAGGACTCTCTTCGCGTACGGACTAGTACAGAGGTAACTCCCGCTTGGTTTGCATCATTAGCGACACTAGAAAACAGGTGACATATAGAGAGGGATTGGAAGAGCCCTGCTATAGGGATACCTCATTATCTACCTTACTAAGGCTAAGCACTCCTTAAGAGAGTCATTGTTCCTCCCGCAGTTTACCTGTGCTTCATTGAATTTCTTCACTTTGACATTCAGAGCACTGGGCAGAAATCACATCAACACCCACCTCCGGCCTTCGCGATGCTTTGTTTTACTTAAAGCAGACGGATTTCTCTGGTCCGCACCCGCTCTAAATCAGCTGCTCGGCGCCGGAGACTCGCCGGAGACCCAGCGCGAACAGGGACCGGCGCGCGTCCAGAGTTGCCGCCACCAACTGCCTGACCCAACCCCCATCTGTCCAGCCTTCGGCCCCCAACCCCCCGCATGCAGCCCCTCTCTGCACAAAAGACTGCACAACAAACTTCCAATGGTGGTGAAAGAAAGGCAACGGAGCGACTGCTCCGGATTTTCAAGGGCCAGCGAGAGCTCAACGGATGCCGCCTGAACCGCACCGCTTTCCAGGACTTGGGCCCCTCTCTTGGGGAGAACCCATTCCAGGGCGCCCTACCCTGCAAAGAAAACTCTCCCCGGGGCTCCCACCAGCTTCTCAGGGATCGGTCATGTTACCACACTGGGCGCCGCTCCACCAGTCCATGGTACATTCTGAAAGTAGTTTGAGGTCAGTAAGTCACATGACCAAGGAGCTATTGAAATGTAACATTTTTCAAAATGTATGTAAAATCATGTGAGATGAAGATGTTCAATATAGAAGGGTAGTCAGTGGGCATTCTCAACCTTGTTTGAGTCAAGTAGGTCACATGACCAAGGAGCTATTGAAATCAGAAAGTTTGACAAATTCATATACAAAATGTGAGAATGGACAAACTAAAGGGTGTGCATTGTGTAGGCCCACTGAGTGTACATTCTGAACCTTGAAGTCAGTAGGTCACATGGAGCTATTGAAATTCAAATGTGTGGTGGTCTAAGCTGTAGCTGTGCTCCTAGAGATTCTGGGTTCGAGTCCAGGCTCTGTCACAGCCGGCCACGATCGGGAGACCCATGGGGCGGCATACAATCGGCCCATTGTCGTCCGGGTTTGGCTGTGGCAGGGATGTCCTTGTCCCATCGTGCACTAGTGACTCCTGTGCCATGCTGACACGGTCAGAGGCGTTTCCTCCGACAAATTGGTGCGGCTGGCTACCGGGTTAAGTGGGCATTGTGTCAAGAAGCAGTGCGACTTGGTTGGGTTGTGATTCGGAGGACTCACAGCTCTCGACCTTTGCCTCTCGAGTCCCTACAGGAGTTGCAGCGATAACACGAAATTGGGAAGAAAAAAAGTAGTTTGTACTTTGTTTACACTCCCTAACAAATTCAACTAGGAATACAAAATGCTGCTCACATTTCCACGTTTATGAGCTTTGGAAAGCGAATTAATGTCCAAATCTTGAAAATAAGACCTGTGCAATGTTGTGCGCAATTTTTCCAACATCAAGACACTTATTTGGATTATGTGGCTCAAGTGGTTAGAAAGAGCGAATATCAAATCTGAAACGGTCTTTACCTCAGTACTTCCAACTGTGTATTAGAAAGTCACAGTGAAAGATCAGATGCTCTGTCCGTCTTGCAAGTGACGTTAGGCCTAACTATTTAGCGGATTCCACGATTATATTAGTGCTAATTATTTTAGCTATTCAACTAAGCTAATTAAAGCAGGTTAGCTAGGCTAACAGTTACCCGAGTTTTTTTTCTCTAGTTAGATACTTAGCTATGTGTAATTAGAGTTCTAACGTTAGCTAGCACTGCTAGAAAAGCAGAAATGTGCATGAGTGAATTAGCTAGCAAGCTTGTCCTCCAAGTGCAGTAGCGCGAATGCCAGACAATAACGAACCATGCTTGATAATACACATGTTAATTTGGTAAGCAACATAAATGCATTGATTAGCTAGATAGCGATTGTCGGTACCGAGGACAAGCACTAACTTATTTGATGACGTTCTGCGACTCGCAACTTACCAGAAAGACTCCACAGGAAACATGAATATAACTTGGGTCCAATCCGTAGACGCTATGAAAACGTTTGTACATACGTAAAACAAGAGTTATGATATTACTGTAGAGCTTGCATAAATTACACAGCGTAATCCATTGTGTTTTCAATAGTTCAGTTCCCTACATAATTTTTTCCTCAATCTTTTCGTCCCGGGAATAATTCCACTATGGCGAAGGGGAGGCGGAACTACCGCCCCAGCGACGGGTGTTACAACTATATTAAACGGTACCAACTACATATTGACAAGATCCGTCTGGTAATTTATTTGCTTCTGTGTGTACTTTCCTGGTGATAAAAATTAGAACCTGTCTGCAGTACAGTTATTAGTGAAGGTACCCAGGTTCAAACAGCATTTTGGTTGAGGTTGTTCAACTCTACATGTCTATAGGCCTACAGTACCCTATAGCAGAGTCAATGTATGGTACATTACTTTCAAGGATCCAATCAACGGTTCTTTGACACAAAAACATATGGAAGCAGTGTGCCAATTATTTAATGTCATTGGGAAAAAAGGAAAAAAGCTAAATAGTCTAGTTGCAAATTAATCCCTGGGGATTTCTTACTGTACAGTACATTATTAAATCAGTATAACATTGTCTAAAAAAACACCATGCATCCAGATACTTCTTGAAAGGATGACACAGCACAGCAGCGTGACAAGCAGAGTTCCAGCACACACAGGCTCCACCAGAGACCCATCACCAAGTGGTATCTCCAAACTCACAGGATCCTGCTCCTAAAAATAAATAAACATTTGGATAAGGTGATTCAAGTCATTTTCATATTCACAGTTGGTACGTTTTGAAACATTGTTATTGAAAATAAACAAGTTAGTTACTAAGTATGATAGTAATGATACATTCAATACTACATTGAATGTACACATCCGGCCGTGATTGGGAGTCCCATAGGGTGGCGCACAATTGGCCCAGCGTCGTCCGGGTTTGGCCGGGGTAGGCCGTCATTGTAAATAAGAATTTGTTCTTAACTGACTTACCTAGTAAAAAAAAATGTGGACTCCAAACATAATTTAGTGTTACCAAAACACACACACAAATGTATGCGGACAGCCCTTAAAATGAGTGGATTCGGCTATTTGCCGTTGCTGACTGGTGTATAAAATCGTGCACACAGCCATGGAATCTCCATAGGAAAACATTGGCTGTAGTGGCCTTACTGAGGGAGCTCAGTAATTTTCAGCGTGGCACCGTCATAGGATGCCAATTTTTCAACAAGTCAGTTCGTCAAATTTCTGCCCTGCCAGAGCTGCCCTGGTGAACTGTAAGTGCTGTTATTGTTATGTGGCAACGTCTAGGAGCAACAACTGTTCAGCCACGAAGTGGTAGGCCACACAAGCTCACAGAATGGACCAACGTTCTGTGAGCCGTACAAATAGTGTGTCCTCGGTTGCAACAATTATTACCGAGTAACAATGCCTCTGGAAGCAATGTCAGCACAATAATGAAAAGGGTTTCCATGGCCGCACACAAGCCTAATGTCACCATGTGCAATGCCAAGCAAAGGCTGGATTGTTGTAAAGCTCGCCGCCATTGGACTCTGGGGCAGTGGAAACGCGTTCTCTGGAGTGATGAATCACGCTTGACCAGCTGGCTGTCTGGACAAACTAATTGAGGTTTGGCGGATTACAGGAGAATGCTACCTACCCAAATCCATAATGCCAACTGTAAAGTTTGGTGGAACAGGAATAATGGTTTGGTCTAGGCCCCTTAGTTCCAGTGAAGGGAAATATTACCGCTACAGCATACAATGTCATTCAAGACGATTCTGTGCTTCCGACTTTGTGGCAACAGTTTGGGGAAGGCCCTTTCCGGTTTCAGTATGACAATGCCCCCATGCACAAAGCGAGGTCCATCCAGAAATGGTTTGTCGAGATCAGTGTGGAAGAACTTGACTGGCCTGCACAGAGCCCTAACCTCAAACCCCATCGAACACCTTTGGGATGAATTGGAACACAGGTGATTAGGCCTGGCTCGCAGTCGAACATCAGTGCAAAACCTCTAATGCTCTTGTGGCTGAATGGAAGCAAGTCCCCGCATCAATGTTCCAATATCTAGTGGAAAGCCTTCCCAGAAGAGTGGAGGCTGTTATAGCAGCAACTGGGGGGACCAACCCCATATTAATGCCCATAATTTTGGGATGAGATGTTTGACAAGCAGTTGTCCACATACTTTTGGTCATGTAGTGTATGCGACAATGTCATTGGCTGATAGATTTACCTGTAGTTGTTGGATCTCAAGCCATTGGCATATGCTTAAGTTGTGGACAGTGCAGGGTGCGTCCACAATTTTGTAAGGAGGGAAGGAAATTAGCTGTGTACCTTAAAACAAAATAAAAACTAGTTATAATGGTAAAAACAAGCATATTTGCCATAAAATAAGTTGGTCCACTTCCAATAACCAAAGGTTAATGTTATTTACAGACACGGCATAATCTCCCTGAAGGAAATTGGGAAGTATGGTTATGCGTAAAAGGTATAAACACGATAACTCACATGTATCTGTCCTGAGTATTAGCTTTGGAAGTTTAATTTCAACAAGTTCAAATCTCTTCCCTGCAAGAGAGGGCTTGTGATAACGGCCATGGATAGGGAGTGTTGCTTTGAGAATTCCTTGGTCCAGAGCAGGATACACAAGAACAAGGAATTCCTCAGATGTGTGTGCTGGAGCCTCCAAGTCAACCGCTGAACCCAAAAGCACCTAACAGGAAAAGATCATCAAATGTGTTACTTAGCATAGCATGTATTAGGTTTGGCCTAACATAGATCTCAGAATTGGCAGATGGAGTTGGGTATAATAATTTGATCCTGTACTTTTCTGTACTGTGGTTGTATAATGCTATGGTCATTGTCATTTTTTACCTGTAAACCAGTGTCCTCTTTCAGAGATGCAAGTTGGTATTGATCAATGTAGATCCCACTGGGTAGTCTGTGAACCAGCAGAGCCTCGAGGCCATCTGGAAAACCAGGACCGAAGTCAACTGTGGTGACCAGGTCTCTAAAAACACAGAGGGACCATACTTCCTAACATTAGAAACAGTTAAAGTAAACAGCTTCTCAAGTCTCAAATGTGCGTCACCCAATTACAATTGTCAATTTACTTGCACGTGATAGGACCAGTGTTAGTGTTGCGTAAATTCGAATCTGGTATCAGGATAAATATAACAATGAGTCTAACACCAGGTACAATGTTGTTGGTCCTATCAGATAAACTGGCATACGTTAGCCCTATGCTAACCTCACCAGA
Organism: Oncorhynchus nerka; assembly: GCF_034236695.1. Taxonomy (NCBI): domain Eukaryota; kingdom Metazoa; phylum Chordata; class Actinopteri; order Salmoniformes; family Salmonidae; genus Oncorhynchus; species Oncorhynchus nerka. The sequence continues at coordinate 62,589,624 of NC_088419.1, read as the reverse complement.
TAACTGCTTATTCTGCATCAGCCTATCAAATATCTTACACTTTATATCCACCAACCAATGGCATTTCTTAAAATAGGTCAACCTTGGTAACCAGTGAGATATTTTAAACCTACAAATTCTGGTTTACTTTTGTTCCATTGGTCTGTGTCAAAATGTTGTGTGACAATATTGCATTGATGCATCCTTAAATAGACTACAAGCTACTAGTACTAACAGACAACATTTTTGTATACATTACAAAATCCCAGGCTTCTGCCTATCTATTTCACACGTGTGCTTTCACAGCAATACAGATTTAGGAAGAATCGGAAACTCAGCTGCGAGCTGCCCAGTGATGCAAGCCTAGCAGACGGGCTAAATGCCTTTCATGCTCACGTTGAGGCAAGCAACACTGAACCATGCATGAGAGCACCGGCTGTTCCGGATGACTGATCACTCTCTCCGTAGCCGATGAGAGTAAGACCTTTCAACAGGTCAACATTCAAAAGGCTGAGGTGCCAGATGGATTACCAGGACGTGTACTCAAAGTATGCGTGGAAAAACTGGTAAGTGTCTTCATTGATGTTTTCAACTTCTCCCTGACCGAGTCTAAAAACCTACATGTTTCAAATAGACCACCATAGTCCATGTCCAAGAACACCAAGGTAACCTGCCTAAATGACTACTGCCCCGTACACTCACATCTATAGCCATGAAGTGCTTTGAAAGGCTGGTAATGGCTCACAGCACCATCATCCCGGAAACCCTACACCAATTTGCATACCGCCCCAACAGATACACAGATGACGCAATCTTAATCGCATTCCACACTGCCCTTTCCTACCTGGACAAAAGGAACACCTATGTGAGAATGCTGTTAATTGACTACATCTCAGCATTTAACACCATAGTGCCCACAAAGCTCATCACTAAGCTAAGGACCCTGGGACTAAACACCTCACTCTGCACCTGGATCCCCAGGTGGTAAAGGTAGGTGACATCTGCCACACTGATCCTCAACACAGGTGCCACACAGGGGTGCATGCTTAGTCCCCTCCTGTACTCCCTGTTCACCCGCAACTGCGTGGCCTAGCACGACTCCAACACCATTACCATAGCACGACTACATTTGCCGACTACACAACGGTGGTAGGCCTGATCACCGACAGCGATGAGACAGCCTACAGGGAGGTGGTCAGAGACCTGGCAGTGTGTGTCAGGACAACAACCTCTCCCTCAACATGAGCAAGACAAAGGAGCTGATCGTGGACTACGGGAAAAGGAGGGCCGAGCACACCCCTAATCTCATCGAGGGGGCTGTAGTAAGCGGGTTGAGAGCTTCAAGTTCCTTGGTGTCCACAGCACCAACAAATCTAACATAGTCCAAACACACCAAGACAGTCGTGAAGAGGGCACGACAACACCTTTTCCCCCCCAGATCCTCAAAAAGTTCTACAGCTGCACCAGAGATCATCTTGACCGGTTGCATCACCGCCTGGTATGGCAACTGCTTGGCATCCAACCATAAGGTGATACAGAGGGTAGTGCGTACGGCCCAGTACATCACTGGGGCCAAGCTTCCTGCCATCCAGGATCTCTATACTATGCGGTGTCAGAGGAAGGCCCAAAGAAATTCTCAAAGACACCAGCCACCAAAAACTGACTTCTCTCTGCTACCGCACGGCAGGCGTTACCAGAGCTCCAAGTCCAGGTCCAAAAGGCTCCTTGACAACTTCTACCACCAAGCCATAAGACTACTAAACAATTACTTCAACTAACCTGTACCCCCGCACATTGACCCCTACCTACATGTACATAGTACCTCAATTACCTCGACTAACCTGTACCCCCACACATTACATTTACATTTACATTTAAGTCATTTAGCAGACGCTCTTATCCAGAGCGACTTACAAATTGGTGCTTTCACCTTATGACATCCAGTGGAACAGCCACTTAGGAACAGCCACAGCATCTAGGTCTTTTAAGGGGGGGTGAGAAGGATTACTTTATCCTATCCTAGGTATTCCTTAAAGAGGTGGGGTTTCAGGTGACATTGACTCGGTACCGGTACCCCCTGTATATAGCCTCGTTATTGTGTTACTCATTTTACTTTAGTTTATTTTGTAAATATTTTCTTGACTCTCATTTTTACCAACAATGCAGTTAAGGGGTTGTAATTATTTCACTGTTGTAATCGGCGCATGTGACAAATAACATTTGATTATACAACATGTAAGTTTATATTCGTACACTCATGGTCTTGTCAAATACCAGTCATTTACCCTTACTGCTATGACTAAAGTCTTGTTCACACTGCAGACCTTAAATGCTCAAATACTGTGTACGTTTTGGATTACTGACTGTCCAAACAGCAAGTTGCAAGTGACCAAATCAGATTGGTTGTCATTTGCAGACATGACTACGCTAGCAGTCATAGTAATGATGGGTGTGTGAGCAGTGGTAGAGGCTGATTGGTGGTGGTGCTTGTGCCTCCTATCACTTAGCTTGCTAGTTTCTACATAACTTCTAAGGTGATCATGCCTGCCATGGATGTTTCCCAGTTGCTTTGAGTGTTCAAAATCAGTGTATGAACACTTAAAGCCTCAAAGGATAAGATCCAACTTTTAAAACACGTCCTTTTCAGCTAACCACAGCAGTCAACTAGCTAGCTGTTAAACTTTCTAGTACGTTCACCATTTTTTTTGTAAACAACCAACAAGCTAGTTAGCTACCACATGTTTTTGTCAAAATAACAGTATGCCAAATAAATCTGATTTGACCGTTCAAGACATGTCGCATGGCCAGGAATCAATGGTGGTTTGAAATATCCGATTCCATGTGCTTTTTGGCTGTTCCGAATGCAGAAAAAAAATCTAAATGTAGGATCACATAGGATTCAAATCCAAAATAGGATGAGTCAAACTGCCAGTGTGAATAAGGCTTAAATTAGTGGTGTGATCCACTAAGACGGTAAGCCCAGAGACAGCAACGTACGACAGCCTTGAGTTTGAATCCCCCTCGGGGCCAGGTTTTTATTTGAGAGAGAAAAAATACAAGTTGTCAGACACCGTCTCAACTGCGTGATTATTGTCCTCACCAGGGTCATGACCTGACTGCAGTTTGGCTTCGCAACAGACCTCAGTGGGCAAACGCTCAACGTCTATGGCCACTGGCACGCTGGAGAAGTCTGCTCTTCACAGATGAATTAATGGAGTGGGACACCATTCCACAGGCCAATCAACAGCCTGCTCAGCTATATGCTAAGGAGAGGTCACCCTGTATGAGGCAAATGGTTGTCATTTTAGATATTAACTGGTTTTCTGATCCACGCCCCTACTTTTTTAGGTATCTGTGACCAACAGATGCATATCGCCATTCCCAGTCATGTGAAATCCATAGATTAGGGCCTAATGAATTGATTTCAATTGACTGATTTCGTTATATGAACTGTAACTCAGTAAAAATCTTTGAAATTGTCGCATATTGCATTTATATTTTTGTTCAGTGTAGTTGCACAGGACAGAGATGAGCACAGTGAAAAAAAGATCCAAAGGAATTAACCATTTGAAAAATGGAAATCATTTGCGCAATGAGGCAAGCAATGACTTCCTGATGGGTTGACCCCAAGTCAGGAAGGTAGGCAGCAACACCTCCGCCACCCTGATCCTCAACACAGGGACCCCCACTGGGGGTGCGTGCTCAGCCCCCTCCTGTACTCCCTGTTCACCCATGACTGTGTGGCCACGCACGTCGCCAACTCAATCATGAAGTTTGGTCCCTTCACACAGACAGCGTGGTGAAGGCACAACAGTGCCTCTTCAACCTCAGGAGGCTAAAGAAATGTGAGTCTTATGGGCCAAGCCACAAACTTCTACAGATGCACCATTGAAAGCATCTTGTCGGGCTTTGCACCATCCACAACCGCAGGGCTCTCCAGAGGGTGGTGCGGTCAGCCCAACGCATCACTAGGGGCACACTGCCAGCCCTTCAGGACATCTACATGCCACGGTGTCACAGGAAGGCCAAGAATATCATCAAGGACCTCAACCACAGCCTGTTCAGCCCACTACCATCTAGAAGGGGCATCAAAGCTGGGACTGAGAGACAGCTTCTATCTCCAGGCCATCAGACTGTTAAACAATCATCACTAGCCGGTACTCTTACCCTGCACCTTAGAGACTGCTGCTCTATGTACATTGAACATGGGTCACTTTAATAATCTTGACATACTGTTTCCACCACGTTATATGTATATACTGTATTCTAGTCATGGTTCATCCCATAAGACTTATTTTAAATGTTTTCCCAGATTGTGTGTATTTTATTGCTAGGTATTACTGCACTGTTGGAGCTAGAAACACAAGCATTTTGCTGCACCTGCGATATCTGCAAATATGTGTACGTAACCAATAAACTTTGATTTGGCATGCTCTAAAAGATGTGCAGGCTAAACAACATTTGCTGTTGAATTGCTACATTTTGTATATTATTTACAGTTGTAAACACACCCTGAAAGCACTGAATGGTCTTGTGTAATCACCTTATTAAAAATGCCCACACCAGTACAAATACACTTATTCGAGCTAACATAGTGCAACATCAATCGTGGGTAAGCTATCAACAAGTCATCATTTTAGTCAAAGTATGATATATATGGGATGATGTAACAAATTCAAACTGTCCACTTCGTGCAAATCTGTGCAAATGTGATGTATTTTCCTATTTAGTTTCATGGCTAGGTTTTATTTGAATGTTAACACCCATCAGCATGGCATTGATAACATTTTAGTCATTTATCCAGAGCGACTCACATGAACAATTAGGGTTAAGTGCCTTGCTCAAGGGATTCAAACCAGCAACCTTTCTGTTATTAACCCAATGCTTAACCCCTAGGCTACCTGCCACCCCTTTATTAATCAAAAACAGCTGCAAAGTAATTTCTCTCGGCAACAGAGATGAGCCAAAAAGCCTTGTCCACTTGGCCACCTGAGCCACGGAGCAAATTAAAATAGAATAACATTAGTTTGCACCCCTTAACTATTTCTATTGCAGATTTGAGGCCGCAATTATGGAAGATGACAAATCCAGAACCAGCTGGCTATTTTTTGGAATACATCGTCGTAAAATAAAGAGCAACAGATAACATTAGTTAGCTAGATAAGGATATCATGCTAGCTAGCTACACTGACAGCTGTCAGTGCCCCATTTGTTGATGTTGATCAACTCCAGATGGAATTCGTGAATATGTATGTGGTCTTAATCATTCTTCAGGAGGTGGAACCTAAACATGCATTTCCTCTCTAGAACAGGAAATTACATCAAAATAGTTGCAGCATCTTCCTCTGGGGATGGGTCCTTTAATTAGGCATAGAGCGTGCAATAGAATGCGTTGATTGGCAGGTGTACTGTAGAATGATAAACTTTCCTTTAGTGTGGAACTCGCCTGCGTGGGTTCAAGTCTGTGGGTTCGAGTCCGGACTCACGATAAACTTATTTAAAATAATTAAACACTGTTACTGGAATCTGTAGGATAATAATGCTCTTATGGAAAGTGTTTGTTCAAGTCCATCTACGTTAATATTTAATTGGCTGATGCATTACTTGATCCAGATGACAGTGATTATTTCCCGGTGAGGTCAGCCAAAGATTATGGATATACTGGCAAGATACAGGTCTTTCCACCCTAAAAATGGGAGTCGTTGTCAACAAAGCGGTACGGTAGGCTGTACATCTACTAGAGGTTGACCGATTAATCGGAATGGCCGTTTAATTAGGGCCAATTTCAAATTTTCATAACAATCGGAAATCGGTACTTTTGGGCGCCGATTTAATTTTTTTACATTTTATTTATTTCTTTATTTAACTAGGCAAATTAGTTAAGAACACATTCTTACTTTCAATGACGGCCTAGGAACGGTGGGATAACTGCCTTGTTCAGGAGCAGAATGACAGATTTTCACCTTGTCAGTTCGGGGGATCCAATCTTGCAACCTTACAGTTAACCAGTCCAACGCAATAATGACCTGCTTCTCTCTAGTTGCACTCCACAAGGAGTCTGCCTGTTACGCGAATGCAGTAAGCCAAGGTAAGTTGTTAGCTATCATTAAACTTATCTTATAAAAACAATCAATCATAATCACTAGTTCACTACACATGGCTGATGATATTACTAGATATTATCTAGCGTGTCCTGCGTTGCATATAATCTGACTGAGCATACAAGTATCTGACTGAGCGGTGGTAGGCAGAAGCAGGCACGTAAACATTCATTCAAACAGCACTTTCGTGCGTTTTGCCAGCAGCTCTTCGTTGTGCGTCAAGCATTGCGCTGTTTGACTTCACGACTATCAACTCCCGAGATGAGGCTGGTGTAACCGAAGTGAAATGGCTAGCTAGTTAGCGCGCGCTAACTAGAGGGATGGAAGCTATATTGTTACACTGGCAATACTAAAGTGCCTATAAGAACATCCAATAGTCAAAGGTTAATGAAATACTAATGGTAGAGGGAAATAGTCATATAATAACTACAACCTAAAACTTCTTAACTGGGAATATTGAAGACTCATGTTAAAAGGAACCACCAGCTTTCATATGTTCTCAGCAACTGAAACGTTAGCTTTCTTACATAGCACATATTGCAGTTTTACTTTCTTCTCCAACACTTTGTTTTTGCATTATTTACTTGAGGCTAAATTTATTTTTATTGATTATATTAAGTTAAAATAAGTGTTCATTCGGTATTGTTGTAATTGTCATTATTACAAATTAAGTTATTTTAATTTTAAATCGGCCGATTGATCGGCATCGGCTTTTTTGGTCCTCCAATAATCGGCATCGGCATTGAAAAATCATAATCGGTCGACCTCTAATATCTACCGCCTATCCTGTCTTTGGTTTGGTGGATACATCTGATTATTGTATTCTTTTTTTGAATATTCAATGAGGGTTGTTGTCAACCGCCTGTCTTCGATGGAGATGCTATGCTACTAGCTTTGTGCCATGAATTTGCATTGAGGCAACAGCAATATAAAGTGTTTTTTCTCAAAGTTGCCGGGATGTCACGTGTCCTACTTATCAGTACACTCGTAACAACTTAATAAGCATTAGGAAACTTCCTTTTTTATTTATTTTTTATTCAACACTCATTGACCTCCATACAAAAATTCCTCGCTTGGTGGGCGAAACACAGAAATTATACAAGACTAGTGAAGACCCAGTGCACTACCTGAGGAAAAAAATCAAATATATTTAAATTACATTTCAAGGGGTGCTGCAGCACCCTCAGCACCTCTACTTCCCATGGCTATGGTTTGCATAGGTCTAACGTGTGCCAGACTATCCAATGGAACCAGTTACAATGTTGACCATTTTAATTGTCTGATGCACATTGAGACTGAGACCCTGTTTAAATGTAACTCTTTCTAATGTTCACAAGTATGGCCCCAGAGTAACCAAAGATTAGGAGTCAAAATCAGATGTCAACATCTTTCAATTGCATTTATTAGCTATGCTCTTGGTAACCTTGCAGATGTCTATTTGCCAGATGGTCATCTTACAGTTAGTTACCTGTGAAAACCATTTTTGCTGACATCCATCGTTACTGATACAGTCTCCAGCCATGTCATGGACAAACCACAGCTGTTCTCGTCTGCAAAAAAAGGTCAGAGGCTTTGTACATCACATGAAAAACTAGCAGCCATCTAAAAGCATAGGGTCAGTGACAATTGTTGGTTGACAATCAGTGTGGCTCTGCTGTTTGCACCTAACTTCATACATTGAAGATGAGCTACTGTGCATAGCTACCTGTGAAAAAGATTGGCTGAACGAATGGCATGACACATTTGATGTGTAACGTTAACTAGCTGGGAAACCATTTTCAGGTCACTTCGATACCTTTACTTTTTTGTAGCAGGATAGGATACTGAGGTCAAGGTTAGCGAAATGCTATCCTAGCTAAATTACCTGCTTCGCAAAAGCACTTTGTATCGAAGTGGCGCTAGCTAACGTTACGTTAAATACCTAACGTTACTAGCCATCACCCTTCAATCGCCCTCAATGAACATTGTCGGATTTATTCAAAATTACTTTCTTTGATGTGTTATCATTTACCTGCTTGCGTTGATCCAAAAAGAACCAAGTAAACAGTACATGTGCTGAAAAATACAAACATTAATATATTGTCTTCCGAAAACCCTGGGCGATGCTAGAAATGTCAGCCAGCCACGTCATGTGTTTACGGAAACAAACTGAAATTAAGGACCCATTCCAATATGCAGTTCATTATGACAGACAAATATATTATTCTCATATTCAAATTAATTGCGATAACTACATATAAAATCTTAAAACAGTGAAGACATTTTTTTAACCTACTGTGAACAAAAGTAGAAGCCATCTTCACCCCATAGCGCACAGGCAATTGGAGCGTAGCCCAAGATTTGGACGAGGGTTGAGAAACTAGCTGGGTCGATTCGTTTGATTTTTTTGCGTGCCTTGCCTTTCAGTATTTTGTTTATTTTCAAAACTCAAGATAGTATGCATGTCAAACATGTTTGCGAGCTAATTACCTTGCGAGGTATTTTGATAAATCTACATAAAACGTTCGTATAAGTAAAATAAAACTCAACAATGCCTTTTGTGGCTAAACGATGCGGTGTTCAATTCAGCCCACCATCAATCGTTTTAATTTATGAAAGTAATGTTGATGATACAAACAAGATCCGCAAAAGAATCATACCTGTGAGGAACTTCTCGAACTGTTCAGGTAGGAAAACTACATAGTACAATGCTGATCACAGAAAGGATGAGCATCCCCTAGTCCAGCATTTTCCAAACTCGGACCTGGGGACCCCAAGGGGTGTTTGGTTTTTGCCCTTGCACTACACAGCCGATTTAAATAATAAAAAAGCTTAATGATTAACGTTAGTTGATTATTTGAATCAGTTATGTAGTACTAGGGCAATAACCAGGACCGCGTTTGGGAAACGCTACCTTGGTCACCCTTGTTATGGAGAACTTTCAGATGGCATAGTGATCTCCCGAATTATTTGTGTCAGATCAATACATATAGCAACACATTGCTATACTTATTAACTTGTCCAATGCAACAACTGAAATTCTAGATGGACAACCCACAAGGCAAATAGATCATAGAAAATACTTTCCCAATTAGTATTTGAGAGCTGCAGAGTACACGTTTCATTACAAGCCCAACACTCTTCTTGAGGAATTATGGTTGGTGACCACCTTTAAAAGGTGCTTTACCCAAATAGATACTTAAAACATGAGGTAATCTAATTCTATTTCACCCACAGACTGCTGCATGGCTGCGGAGAGAATGAAGCACCATATTCGGCATAGGGCATACCTGGAGAGTGTTTCATTGGGGCAACTGGAGAGGCTTCATATAGTGCTGCGGGATCACATGCAGGGCCACAGCCTGGAGCACACTCTAGCCTCCCTCCGCCTGGACCCCGAGGAGGACCTCAACAAGCTGGATGATGAGGAGCTTGCGCGCAAGAAGGTCCAAATGGACAAACTCTTTGAGCGCAACCGAAGGCGGAAAGATGACCCTGACTTTGTCTATGACCTGGAGGTGGAATTTAAAGGGGAGGTTGCTCGGGAAGCATGCAGCTGGGATGAAGAAGAGTCTGATGATGGGTTTTAAAAGAACACAGATCAGACTGGGAGTGTTTCAGTTTGTCAACAAAGCACCCTACCTGATCTTTAGTGACCGAATAATACTCATTCCTTTGCACAGGGCAGTTGTTATTCTGGCCCTTTGCTCAATTAAGATACACATTTAAACTAATATCCTTACAGATGCTATTGAAATATTGAGTAGTTGTACATGTTTATTGATATGAAACTTACATTTACAAAATACAAATACTTTGTCTCCTTGACCCTCTGTTTCAACAGCATTATACTTGTACAAGATTGATATATTCACAGTTAACTAAAGACAAGTTCATGCTAAACCCCTAAGAATCCCGAACAATTATCTAAAGTAACAATCTTTGGAAAGTAATATTCTTGTCACATGTCGTTGTCAACATTGTAGCCTATATCAAGTACAATAGTATTGTGTAAGGTTTGAATAAAAAGTAGCACATACAACTATCAAATATCATCTGAATCTCTACATTTAAAATTTTAGGTCAACAAAATATTCAAAAGCAATAGCAGTGGTTTTTTACAGTGGATAATAGCTCAGAATCATTTATGTTCAATTTCTTCAAATAACCAGGTTTCTATCCAACCATTTCATGGAGATTAATCACCTGACGCATTTAAAAAAAAAAAAAAACTCGCGACAGGCCTCATGGAAACAGTACATTTTCCAATGTCGCCAAAACAAAATACGCAAGACAAAGTGGGATATTGCCACAATTGCGGTGATAACGTTTTTACACGCAAATATTGCCATATAAAAACCGCAGTAAGCTTGAAGTCATGCAATGAATGATATGTTTCGTTGTTCTACTAACACGAAGTGAAAAAGCATGCAGAGTTTATCGGCAGTTAAGTTAAAGTTCGTCATAATTTATTTCACAAACTTCATAACTTATGGTGGTTAAGTAGACGGCAGGTAGCCTAGCAGTTAAGAGCATTGGGCCAGTAACCACAAAAAAAAATCCCAGAATCCAAAAAAGGTGAAAAATCTGTTGATGTGACCTTGAGCAAGGCACTTAACCCAAATGTCTCCTGTAAGTCACTGGATAAGAGCATATGGTGATGAGCTTCATGCAAATTTCCACTAAATATCAAAGGCTATAATTTGAAAGATGCTTGGCTGTTTATCCACTAAAAGTGATCTGTTTTTTTTCTATCTCATCATATAACCTACCCTGGCCGAACTGTCTATAGACCATTATCACAACAGTTTTTGTGACAACCATCGGAAGTTTGATGGAAAATGCCGTTCGTATGCAGATTTTAGAATATATGCATGAAAATCAGTCGCAAATTGGATGGAAACCTAGCTACTGCTGGTCTTTCATACTTTATAGCAGTTTGAATAAGATATCTTTGGAACACCATTCCCCAGAATTTTTTCTTTTGTATCTAGGCATTGTTAATAATTAGTGGTGAGCAGTTGATTTTAATTCAAAGTCCTTTAATGCTCGCTGGTTATGAAGGCAAAGAAATCAGTGTGGCTTCCTAAATGTCTGACCATTATCACCATCCTACATTCAAGAGCGGGCAACTGCTTTTGACAGTCGATATAAAAATATAGTACACCTTTTATCAGATAGCTTATTAGTCCAAAAATGGACAGAGTGAACATTTTTGTTTGCTTGGTTTAAAGATTTTTGGCAGGATTCAAGATTGTTGTATAGATATTTTCTGCATGTGTGTGCTTGAACCCAAGAGGTAGCTAGGTAACTAAAATGCAGGCACAAATGAGATCGTAACACTTGAGTGAGGACAGAATTTAAAAAAATAACTAAACCATGGAGAAAAAGTATTATCAACAGCAGTTAAATGTGTTTGGCAAATACTAAAACCTTTATAAATTTCAAGTACTTTGAATAAAAGCTTTGTATTTAGACCATCATATTTATGCACAGCCATAATAGAAAGGGAAATATTTTTGTAAATATATTACACTATTTTACTACAGACAAAAAACACACATTTATAGAAAAGTACTTAAGAACTATATCATTTTTTCTTCTTATCCTGGGTGCATCGTGGACAAAACCTGAAAGAGAATAGACTAAATACAAGATGTACAAAAAAGTAATGCGTGTAATCACCAACTTTGTAAAAGATTCACCTACCATTTTCCCTTTGGCTTCGTTGCAAGATCAACACAAGCAAAGTGAAACCACTCAATTGGGCACTGTTTGAATAAGTGAAAACATTGGTAAGAAGACATTCAGATTACAGTAATCTTTCAATTAACTTCTTGGATCTACATAAAAATGCCACTAATTTCAAAGCATTCTTTGGAATAAAAGGACAACCAATAGAAACTTACATCAGGGTTATCACATCCAATCATCTCTCCATATGACACTTGATGGCACAAGCAGTATGTTGGCTCATTTGGATCAACTGGCATGTCCAAAACATCTGACGGTTGCATTGGCAGGAGAGCGTCACTCAATTCTGGGCTACAGATATTAATGGGTAAAATGACATTGAGTTAGAGTAAAAACCAGGCAGACACATAGATAGTATTTTGTTTATACAATCTTTTCTATACCTGTTTTTAAGCTTTTTCTTCCTGGGAGAATCCTCATCCGATGATTTCCTGCCTCTCCCCTTGGGCCCACGCTTCTCCCGCAGTCCTCGACCTTCACCCTCTGAAGCAGATATTCACAGATGTAACTAACTTCCATGTGCACATGTCGTAAATGTGCTGTAAATGTGCTTTCCCACCGACAGTCTCCCTGCTTACTCTTTAACCCTCTTCCTTCTGGACTGTCATAGCCGCTCACTTCCAGCTTCTCCTTCAGCTCATTCTCAAATCGGGCCAGGTCTGCATCCAGCCTGCGGATATGCTTGTCCACCTATGACATGCAAACAATTAGATTGGTCAATAGATAATGCAAAACCAATAGTGACAGTATGACACTAGTTTGTACTCAAATGACAGGTTTGGCGCACTATACAACCAATAGTGAAAGTATTGACATCTTTATGTACTCATGACAGTGTTGGAGCACTGACCATTTCATATGTCTGCATGGCAAGCTGCACTTTGTCATCGCTGAACTCTTTGCACTTGCAGTAAGCACTCTGGATCTTCTGCAGGTGCACAACCCTCTGTTCCGTAGCCAAGTTCCTTACACTTGAGATGTACTCCTCTGCCAGCTTGTCGATCTCTCCTTTTTTCTCTACACATTTGCAGGACAATTTAAATACTGGAAAAGGAATTATGCTGAACAATATAATAGTGATGGGCATGAAACCATGTAGTAAATCAGGTGATCAAAACTAATACAATTTGTAATGTATTTTTTGTGTAGCTTAACTTCTTCGAGATAGGGGGCGCTCTTTTAATTTTTGGATAAAAAACATTCCCGTTTTAAACAAGATATTTTGTCACGAAAAGATGCTTGACTATGCATGTAATTGACAGCTTTGGGAAGAAAAAACTCTGACGTTTCCAAAACTGCAAAGATATTATCTGTGAGTGCCCCAGAACTAATGCTACAGGCGAAACCAAGATGAAGTTTCATACAGGAAATGCCCCAGATTCTGAAGGCGCTGTGTTCCAATGTCTCCTTATATGGCTGTGAATGCGCCAGGAATGAGCCTGCCCTTTGTGCCGTTTCTCCAAGGTGTCTGCAGCATTGTGACGTATTTGTAGGCATATCATTGGAAGATTGACCATAAGAGACTACATTTACCAGGTGTCCGCCCGGTGTCCTGTGTCGAAATTATTGCGTAATCTTTAGGTCCATGCGCGTTCCATTTCTTCAGAAGAGAAAGTCAACTGCCACGATGGATTTATCATCGATAGATATGTGAAAAACACCTTGAGGATTGATTCTAAACATCGGTTTGCCATGTTTCTGTCGATATTATGGAGTTAATTTGGAAAAAAGTGTGCATTTTAATGACTTAATTTTCGTTTTTTTTCTTACCCAAACGTGATGAAGAAAACGGAGCGATTTGTCAACACAAATAATATTTTTGTAAAAACTGAACATTTGCTATCTAACTGAGAGTCTCCTCATTGAAAACATCTGAAGTTCTTCAAAGGTAATGATTTTATTTGAATGCTTTTCTGGTTTTTGTGAAAATGTTGCATGCTGAATGTCAGGCATAATCCTATGCTAGGCTATCAATACTGTTACACAAATGCTTGTTTTGCTATGGTTGAGAAGCATATTTTTGAAAATCTGAGATGACAGTGTTAACAAAAGGCTAAGCTTGAGAGCAAATAGATTTATTTCATTTCATTTGCGATTTTCATGAATAGTTAACGTTGCGTTATGCTAATGAGCTTGCGGATAGATTTACACAATCCTGGATACAGGTTTTTTTCGTAGCTAAACGTGACGCAGAAAACGGAGCGATTTGTCCTAAACAAATAATCTTTCAGGAAAAACTGAACATTTGCTATCTAACGGAGAGTCTCCTCATTGAAAACATCTGAAGTTCTTCAAAGGTTAATTATTTTTATTTGAATGCTTTTCTGGTTTTTGTGAAAATGTTGCCTGCTGAATGCTAATGCTAAATGCTACGCTAGCTATCAATACTGTTACACAAATGCTTGTTTTGCTATGGTTGAGAAGCATATTTTGAAAATCTGAGATGAGTGTTGTTAACAAAAGGCTAAGCTTGAGAGCTAGCATATTGATTTAATTTCATTTGTGATTTTCATGAATAGTTAACGTTGCGTTATGGTAATGGCTTTGAGGCTGTAGTCCGGATCCGGGATGGCTCGACGCAAGAAGTTAACTGATGTCAACCTCATGTTTTGTACCTTCAGTTCTATTGTCCAGGTCCCGCATCAGTGAAAAGTTCCTCTGTAGTTCACAGGGCAGATTCTCAATACCTAGAGGAATACATCATGATTGTTAAACGCAGTCATCAGTAACTACAATATTACGTCCTCAGAACAAGATAGGACTTGATGGTAACACACAGCTGACAGCTCATGGTTCATGTTCACTTTTCTACAATGAATACACTGCAGTCTGATGCCGATACTAGATAACAGGTGGCCACATCCAAAATGGATAATGTTAGCCAGGTAGCTGGATCACAACAGCTGTACTAGAAAAATAACTTCAACCTAAATGTTTTCCCCCATGGAAAACAAGGTTGTCACTAGTAACCACAGACACACAAAAAAATTATATATATATATAAAAAAATTGGCTACATCGTAACAATGAATGAAAACATGAGCCTTTATTTAAGGTTAGGATTAGGCATGTTAAAAGTGTGGTTAAGGTTCATTTTAAAATCAGAAGAGAAATAGGCAGGGTTTAGCCATAATTATTATGACTGTAGTAACTCGTGACTCTTGTTTTCCGGTAGAGGATAGCTTCATATTATCTTCCACTCCCTTAAGAAATTTGGCTTCGGGGATTTTTTCTGTAAGGCTATTAAGACTCTATATGAATGGTAACAGCTCTATCAAACTGAAACATGACACCTCACCTAGATTTGATTTAGAGAGCGAAATAAGGTGAGGTTGTCCTATCTCACTGTATCTATTTTTATTAATCACCCAACTTCTTACAAATTCTTTAAATAATAGTCCTGTACAAGGCATTTCCATAGCTGGTAAACAAATTATTATAAGCCAGCTGGCTGACAATACTAAAATTTTTCCTGAAAGATGCTAGTTAGATTCCCATATCGATAAATGTGATAGAATCCTTTTCCAAAGCATCTGGTCTATATCTTAACATTAATACATGTGAACTCATGGCTGTCAAAGATTGTGTGACACCCTCATATTATGGTATTCCAGTGAATGAAGAATTTACATATTTAGGCATAACTAAGGATCAGAACTTACTCAATTGTAACCCTCAAATTATTATTATTATTTTTCTTTTAACTAGAAGCTAAATCAATGGCTACATAGGGACTTATCATTAAAAGGAAGAGTCCTAATAACCAAGGCTGAAGGTCTAGACTAACATATGCCTCTCTATCTTTATATCTTTACGGTAAAATAAGCAAAGAGATAGAAAGTTGAAAAGCATTTGGTCTGTGGAGAAACCGTACCCATTACATTAGGAAAAAACTGATACAATGGAACACTTGTGTATGGTGGGCTGAATTTTAAAGAATACTTTTAAGATCAATTGGATAAAACAATTCCTAAGAAGACCCACTTCTATGTGGAACTTTACTCCTCATCATGTCTTCTCTACTTTTGGTGGCCTTAATGTTGGTTTGCAATAATAACATTGACAAAGTTCCAGTGAAACTCTGCTTTTCATCAGGTTCTCGTCATAGTCCTTAATTTATCAGCATAATTTTTCTCCACAGATATTATATGGAATAGTCGGGACATACGGTATAAAAATACTTATTTGTTATAAGAATATTGGTTCCGAAATATCCTATTGGTGAGTCAACTTGTTAATGAAGAGGGTCTTTTACTTAATTCTAAGGAATTTGTATCACTTTACAAGATCCCTGTAACACCTGAAGCCATTCCCTCAGGTGTTGCTTTATTATTCTGGAACATGTCAAGACCCTCAGAACATACCTACAATTAACCCAATTGACTCATTAGTAGGAAAGATTTGTTTTTCTTTTAGTCCATTCAACAACAATAGAGCTATACGAGCCTTGTGGCAACAGGATGTTGTATCTATACATTATTGGATTGGTTTTACTGATAATGTCTGTTGGGAAAAAGTTTAGATGTTGCCACACACGTAAAAAGTATTCATAAAAATTCTTGCCAACCACTATATTAAGATGTTTAAAAAAAATCCTAACTTGTAAATGGATCTGTGGCAAGACATCAGTAGATTTATATTTGAACACATTTATGAAGATGTTACACTATTATGGAGAGAGCTGCTGCTTTGATTCTTTACTTATGATAGAAATAAGTTGAAACAATTAAATTAAATTTCATTATTCTTTAGAACAAATTTTATATTTCAAATTGACAAAATAAAATAAAAAATTACCTGGAAAAAAGAAATGTAACTATATTTTAAGACTGTCAACAAAATTTTTTTAGAATTATTAATGTGTATATTCCCCTTAAGGTCCTTGTGTAATGTGATATTGTACCCCCTAGCCCAAATGTCCATTAATATTATATACACACACGTGTCTTCCATGTACTTTTTGTATTGATTTGTTATTTAAACATTTTTATAAATACGATTATTTTGGCTTATATACACACACGTGTCTTCCATGTACTTTTTGTATTGATTTGTTATTTAAACATTTTTATAAATACGATTATTTTGGCGGATGTGGAACTGGAATTTGGTTATACTTTGTGCTCGTGACGCACTTCGAAATCAAACATTCCGCCCTGTGTACACCTGACTCGCCGTAGAAAACGAGGTTGCGCCGCTCCCGTTCCCCGCCAACTTGCCAAAGTTACATTGGGGAAAGTGCTCCCTTTTCAGGGAAGTTGTCAATCATTATTCGGAACGTGGCTATAACAAACGAACTAGTACTATCAACCGCATTTTATGATACTGGCATGCACCACAGATTAATGTACAGGTTGCCGTTTAGGTTAGTAACTAGCCAGAACATAATGTTACTGGTTTACTGCTACAAAATAAGCCAAGACAGCGGAAAAATATACCCTCAGTGCGCTAGCTAACATTAGTTCTCTAAAGATAGATGAAATGCTATAAATTTAACGTACAGTTTCAATGACATAGTTACTAGAAAACAAATAACAGTAAATTAACGAACTAGTTAGTAATGCCGAGAATTTGTAATCTCGCTAACGACACATGTGTCTTGCTTGCTAGCTCGTCAAGCTATCTAACGTTAGTTTAGAAGTTCGAGACTGAAAAACAAACACGATTGGAAATGTAGCCAATTAACAACTGTTCACATTAAGTTAGCTAGATACTCACTGTCGAGGTAATGTTCCAGGTATATTGCCGTCGCCATCTTTTCAATTGTATTTTACAGGACAAGCTAGTAAACTTCTTTTTTTGCCAACTAGCTTAGCCGAACGCTAGATACGTTTCTAATTCATGACGTCCTCAATTTTCATTGGCTTAAAATACAGGTTTGAAGATGTTCTTCTGATTGGATAACTTTAAGGTGTGGCTCCTTCATATTTTAATACGCTTCAAACAGTAAAGATCATACCCACATTATTATTGTAACATTACGAATAACTACTAATATCACCATTTGTCTTAGATAAAAGTAATTTTGCTTTTCACAAGCTCAGAACGCCGTGAGGAGTACATTTTGTAAATATATATATATATTTTTTTAATCGACTTTTATACATGTCTGGTTTGATCACAAATATGGTGGTCGTCAAAGTTACACGAGATGTTAAATCAGTTTGTTTGTCTTGTGCTAGCTAATGTGTTTGCGTTTAAATAATGCAGCTAGGGTTGCCATGTCCGCGGTTTTCCCGAAATTGGGCTACTTTGAAAACATTGTTGCACTGCGCCCGCCATGGCATTTCTCTTAAAAATATACAAATATTTCACTGACATGCTGTTGTCGGGTGAGCGTTAAGAACACTGCAGGAGGCAATTTAGTCCAGCATTGGCTGTGTCAGGTGAATGAGGGAGACAGATCATCAGCACGTCGTGACAGAAAGAACAATGAGACAGATATTTCACCGAATGTATAAATGTGAAGCATCCGCTTGGCGTTTCCACTGGCACACTGGCCGGGAGCAAATTAATCATAGTGTGCACGAGCTAGCGAGATTCTATTGGCGCGGTCTAGCATTATTTGCATATTTTTTGTTAAAGAACGCCTCTACTCTGCGTGTGCAAATAACTCAATTCGCCCTTGCGCTTGCGCTCATTCTACACAACACAATATTTTTTAACTTTCGCAAACTGGTATAGTCTACAAACCTTACAGTCCACTCTGTTCATAACATATTTTAGTTTTGGGAACAGAAATCTAATGAAATCAAATATTGAATCGATGAGAACATTTGCACAATGTCGTCCAAAACCCATCTCGTTCCATCTTCTCCCACTGCCACGCAAGGAAGCCACGCTTTTTAAAACTACAATTCCCATAATTCTAATTAAGGACCGGTCCATTTATTGATTATGCAACCACTATATAAAAACCACAGAAGAAGAACGATATTGATTATGACATTCAAAACGAGGCAGTTAGCTAAGTTTTTCGTCTCAGGGCTTTGAAAACAGCGTTCCACAATTAGTATTTTAGATACAAGTATGGAATGTATAACGTAAACTCACCCCATTCCGTACAAATGTGCGCAACGGCGAAATTCAAACGAGGCTGCAAAGAAAACTAATGGGACTGTGTTGACTTAAAATCTGGGGTGTGAACAACGTTTCTATTTAAGCGTTGATCGTCATGGTAATGGCTCTATAGTATTGGAGAAAAGTTTAAAAAACTGACCCTCCGTTACATCGTGACGTGTCATGCCGTAACGTACAGCACGCATAAAGCAACTTTTCCTGTTTTACAATCGCTCTCCACCAGGTGTAGCACTTCTCTCATCGTTTAAAAACAAGAAATGGACAGTAAAGGGGGATACCTAGTTATTTTTTTGCGTCATCACTGTAAGCGACCGTCACTCTCAAAGTCGCTGTTTACTTCTAAGATCACTTTAGCACCGCCCTAAAAACCCTATTCAAATTCGACACAAACCTTCAAATAGGTATGTAATGACACATTATATAAACTCTTTATATTGTTTTATTTACATTTTAGAGGCGATAAGGTGATAAGTTGGACAGATCGAGTGAAAAAAACACTCGATCTGTTTTCCCACACATCTCCTCACAACCACGCATTAGTTTCGCTTCCCCACCCGCCATTTTTAAAAAGACCCGAAGGAGCTCATTGCCTTTTTCAATCATGCAGAAACGGGCAGCGTGGAGGTCTCGGCATAAATTCTGTTGGAAAGGGGAGAAATTGTGCTTTACATCGGTATTGACATTACAGTTGATCTGGAAGTATTACATTTTTTGGGCGCTAAAATAAGGTCAATTGTACGGACCATGGCGATGTACAAAAGTGAGTGAGTTTACGTTAGTCATATTATAATATCCAGAAATATTGTCAGCACAAACTTCAAAGTAACGTAATAGTTTTAATGACGAAAGGGTCAAATGCCAACGTAAATAGGTCCGCTAGCTAGGTAACGTTACAGACAGTACTAATTTAGCTAGTTAACATACCCGACACTGTCAACAATGAGTTTAGATAAATATAGTAAACTTCCTCTCTGGTGTAGGCGGTGTGTGTTGTGATTAAGCAATAAGGCACATGGGGATGTGGTATATACTCAAATCAAATTTATTTGTCACATACACATGGTTAGCAGATGTTAATGCGAGTGTAGCGAAATGCTTGTGCTTCTAGTTCCGACAATGCAGTGATAACCAACAAGTAATCTAACAATTCTAAAACTACTGTCTTATACACAGTGTAAGGGGATAAAGAATATGTACATAAGGATATATGAATGAGTGATGGTACAGAGCAGCATACAGTAGATGGTATCGAGTACAGTATATACATATGAGATGAGTATGTAGACAAAGTAAACAAAGTGGCATAGTTAAAGTGGCTAGTGATACATGTATTACATAATGATGCAGTCGATGATGTAGAGTACAGTATATACGTATGCATATGAGATTAATAATGTAGGGTAAGTAACATTATATAAGGTAGCATTGTTTAAAGTGGCTAGTGATATATTTACATCATTTCCCATCAATTCCCATTATTAAAGTGGCTGGAGTTGGGTCAGTGTCAATGACAGTGTGTTGGCAGCAGCCACTCAATGTTAGTGGTGGCTGTTTAACAGTCTGATGGCCTTGAGATAGAAGCTGTTTTTCAGTCTCTCGGTCCCAGCTTTGATGCACCTGTACTGACCTCGCCTTCTGGATGATAGCGGGGTGAACAGGCAGTGGTTCGGGTGGTTGATGTCCTTGATGATCTTTATGGCCTTCCTGTAACATCGGGTGGTGTAGGTGTCCTGGAGGGCAGGTAGTTTGCCCCGGTGATGCGTTGTGCAGACCTCACTACCCTCTGGAGAGCCTTACGGTTGAGGGCGGAGCAGTTGCCGTACCAGGCGGTGATACAGCCTGCCAGGATGCTCTCGATTGTGCATCTGTAGAAGTTTGTGAGTGCTTTTGGTGACAAGCCGAATTTCTTCAGCTTCCTGAGGTTGAAGAGGCGCTGCTGCGCCTTCTTCACGACGCTGTCAGTGTGAGTGGACCAATTCAGTTTGTCTGTGATGTGTATGCCGAGGAACTTAAAACTTGCTACCCTCTCCACTACTGTTCCATCGATGTGGATAGGGGGGTGTTCCCTCTGCTGTTTCCTGAAGTCCACAATCATCTCCTTAGTTTTGTTGACGTTGAGTGTGAGGTTATTTTCCTGACACCACACTCCGAGGGCCCTCACCTCCTCCCTGTAGGCCGTCTCGTCGTTGTTGGTAATCAAGCCTACCACTGTTGTGTCGTCCGCAAACTTGATGATTGAGTTGGAGGCGTGCGTGGCCACGCAGTCGTGGGTGAACAGGGAGTACAGGAGAGGGCTCAGAACGCACCCTTGTGGGGCCCCGTGTTGAGGATCAGCGGGAGGAGATGTTGTTGCCTACCCTCACCACCTGGGGCGGCCCGTCAGGAAGTCCAGTACCCAGTTGCACAGGGCGGGGTCGAGACCCAGGGTCTCGAGCTTGATGACGAGCTTGGAGGGTACTATGGTGTTGAATGCCGAGCTGTAGTCGATGAACAGCATTCTCACATAGGTATTCCTCTTGTCCAGGTGGTTTAGGGCAGTGTGCAGTGTGGTTGAGATTGCGTCGTCTGTGGACCTATTTGGGCGGTAAGCAAATTGGAGTGGGTCTAGGGTGTCAGGTAGGGTGGAGGTGATATGGTCCTTGACTAGTCTCTCAAAGCACTTCATGATGACGGAAGTGAGTGCTACGGGCGGTAGTCGTTTAGCTCAGTTACCTTAGCTTTCTTGGGAACAGGAACAATGGTGGCCCTCTTGAAGCATGTGGGAACAGCAGACTGGTATAGGGATTGATTGAATATGTCCGTAAACACACCAGCCAGCTGGTCTGCGCATGCTCTGAGGGCGCGGCTGGGGATGCCGTCTGGGCCTGCAGCCTTGCGAGGGTTAACACGTTTAAATGTCTTACTCACCTCGGCTGCAGTGAAGGAGAGACCGCATGTTTTCGTTGCAGGCCGTGTCAGTGGCACTGTATTGTCCTCAAAGCGGGCAAAAAAGTTATTTAGTCTGCCTGGGGAGCAAGACATCCTGGTCCGTGACTGGGCTGGGTTTCTTCTTGTAGTCCGTGATTGACTGTAGACCCTGCCACATGCCTCTTGTGTCTGAGCCGTTGAATTGAGATTCTACTTTGTCTCTGTACTGACGCTTAGCTTGTTTAATAGCCTTGCGGAGGGAATAGCTGCACTGTTTGTGTTCGGTCATGTTGCCAGACACCTTGCCCTGATTAAAAGCAGTGGTTCGCGCTTTCAGTTTCACGCGAATGCTGCCATCAATCCACGGTTTCTGGTTAGGGAATGTTTTTATCGTTGCTATGGGAACGACATCTTCAACGCACGTTCTAATGAACTCGCACACCGAATCAGCGTATTCGTCAATATTTTTATCTGACGCAATACGAAACATGTCCCAGTCCACGTGATGGAAGCAGTCTTGGAGTGTGGAGTCAGCTTGGTCTGACCAGCGTTGGACAGACCTCAGCGTGGGAGCCTCTTGTTTAAGTTTCTGCCTGTAGGCAGGGATCAACAAAATGGAGTCGTGGTCAGCTTTTCCGAAAGGGGGCGGGGCAGGGCCTTATATGCGTCGCGGAAGTTAGAGTAACAATGATCCAAGGTTTTACCACCCCTGGTTGCGCAATCGATATGCTGATAAAATTTAGGGAGTCTTGTTTTCAGATTAGCTTTGTTAAAATCCCCAGCTACAATGAATGCAGCCTCCGGATAAATGGTTTCCAGTTTGCAAAGAGTTAAATAAAGTTCGTTCAGAGCCATCGATGTGTCTGCTTGGGGGATATATACGGCTGTGATTATAATCGAAGAGAATTCTCTTGGAAGATAATGCGGTCTACATTTGATTGTGAGGAATTCTAAATCAGGTGAACAGAAGGATTTGAGTTCTTGTATGTTTCCTTCATCACACCATGTCTCGTTAGTCATGAGGCATACGCCCCCGCCGCTCTTCTTACCAGAAAGATGTTTGTTTCTGTCGGCGCGATGCGTGGAGAAACCCGTTGGCTGCACCGCATCGGATAGCGTCTTCCCAGTAAGCCATGTTTCCGTGAAGCAGAGAACATTGCAGTCTCTGATGTCCCTCTGGAATGCTACCCTTGCTCGGATTTCATCAACCTTGTTGTCAAGAGACTGGACATTGGCAAGAAGTATGCTGGGGAGTGGTGCGCGATGTGCCCTTGTCCGAAGTCTGACCAGAAGACCGCTACGTTTCCCTCTTTTTCGGAGTCGTTTCCTTGGGTCGCTGCATGCGATCCATTCCGTTGTCCTGTTTGTAAGGCAGAACACAGGATCGCGTCATGGAAAACATATTCTTGGTCGTACTAATGGTGAGTTGACGCTGATCTTATATTCAGTAGTTCTTCTCGACTGTATGTAATGAAACCTAAGATGACCTGGGGTACTAATGTAAGAAATAACACGTAAAAAAAAACAAAAAACTGCATAGTTTCCTAGGAACGCGAAGCGAGGCGGCCATCTCTGTCGGCGTCGGAAGTTCTACTCCGCGTTGTGTCGTGCATAAGAACAGCTCTTAGCTGTGGTATATTGGCGATATACCACAAATCCCCGAGGTGCCTTATTACTATTATAAACAACATAATTAGAGCAGTACAAACACATGTTTTGTAATAGCTTTTACTCCATGTGTAACACTGTGTCGTTGTATCTGTCGAACTGCTTTGCTCTATCTTGGCCAGGTCGCAATTGTAAATGAGAACTTGTTCTCAACTTGCCTACCTGGTTAAATAAAGGTGAAATAAAAAAATACCTGTGGTATACGGTTTGATATACCACGGCTGTCAGCCAATCAGTATTCAAGGCTCGACCCACCCAGTTTATAATCGTAGATATAGAACTGATATAAACTACAATTCCCATCATTCTAATTAAGGACCAGTCGATTTATTGATTAAATCAGCTACAGTAGCTAACTAGATAGGGATCAGTGATGGTTTAGGAAGGCCAATTTAGTTAAATGGATTTCGCTATATGCAGTAAGCATTTTTTTCCTATGTATTCTATTTTCAGTGTGACCTAAGGATGTCGATTATGAAAAGTGGCTTCCTTCATCGGCAGAGTAAGTGGAGCTGTACAGCACACAAATGTCAGAAACCTGTTAGCCATGCATCATGCTTGTCATGTTTCCAACTACCAATGTAACAGGTACTAGGTGTGGTCAAGAATAAGTTTGATTTCTATAGTTGAATGTTTCTTCCTGATACTTCACTGAATTTCCTCATGGAGTTTTTCCATATCACGAGGACCTCATTGCTCTTTGACTTTGGGGCTTAAGACCTGTGTTTGCACTAAGTGCTACAATATTTTTAATACAATTGATGCAGGCACTATTCTGCGGCGGTGGAAGAGAAACTGGTTTGACCTGTGGTCTGATGGGTGGCTGGTATTCTTTGATGACCAGCACCGGCGAGATATGGAGGATGGGATCCACATGAGAGTGGACAGCATTAACATTCGCAGTGCAACTGCATGTCAAGGTACTTGACTACATCTGTTATACTTTTCTATCCTATCCTCTCAACTAGACCTAGGATAGTTTATCTGCACTAACCCATCAATCACCTGTTCCATTCACATTTTCATTGTCAATAGATCTGAACCCACCAGAGGGCAGGAGTCAAAATGCCCTGCTCCAGATAGTCTGCAGAGACGGACGGGTCATCAGCATTTGTGGAGACAGTGCAGATGATGTTTTGTAAGACAGCTCTCCCATTGTAATCAATATTACTGTGGTTAGTTGTGTCTATATTGGATAGCCTGCTGATAAGTCATGTCAATTCTTGTTTTCCCATTGGTGTTTCAGTGCATGGACCATGGCTCTCCAGGATGCCAGAGTCAGCTCTGTGAGTTTCTACTGATCTGCCAAAACCCTCAGCCTTCATATCCCAGTCTTCTTATTGACCGTGTTAGATTAGTTAATAGATTAGTATATTTTTTTTAATTCACATTCAAAACATTCCATAGAGATTATCTATATTTTAGGTGGTCGCTCATCCTCAGATTGACTTTGCGCAGAAGATTGTTGCTTCTGCCTCTCCTCTGTATTCTGAATAAGTACATGTGAGCCTGCTGCCTATCCTTTACATTTGTGAATATACTTTGAGCAGTCAGTGTGGCACAGTGTCTTATGCTATTTCACTTGGAATTCTGTCTTGACATTTACACTGAACAAAAATATGAACGCAACATGCAACAATTTCAAAGATTTTACTGAGTTACAGTTCATATAAGGAAATCTGTCAATTGAAATATATTCATTAGGCCCTAATCTATAGATTTCACATGACTGGGAATACAGATATGCATCTGTTGGTCACAGATACCTTTAAAAATGTAGGGGTGTGGATCAGAAAACCAGTCAGTATCTCGTGGGATCACCATTTGCCTCATTCAGCGTGACACATCTCCTTAGCATAAAGTTGATCAGGCTGTTGATTGGCCTGTGGAATGTTGTCCTACTCCTCTTAATGGCTGTGCAAAGTTCCTGGATATTGGCGGGAACTGAAACACGCTGTCGATCCAGAGCATCCTAAACATGCTCAATGGATGACATGTCTGGTGAATGTATATAGGCCATGGAAGAACTAGGGCATTTTCAGCTTCCAGAAATTGTATACAGATCCTTGTGACATGGGGCCATGCATTATGCTGAAACATGAGGTGATGACGGCAGATGAAAGGCACGACAATGGGCCTCAGGATCTCTACACGGTATCTCTGTGCATTGAAATGGCCATCGATGAAATTAAATTGTGCTCGCCCACCGCTCGCCCACATGACGCCATAGATGCTATCTGCCATCTGCCCGGTACAGTTGAAACCGGGGTAAATCCATGAAGAGCACACTTCTCCAGCGTGCCAGTGGCCATTGACGGTGAGCATTTTCCCACTGAAATCGGTTACGACGCCAAACTGCAGTCAGGTCAAGACCCTGGTGGCGACGACAATCACGCAGATGAGCTTTCCTGAGATGGTTTCTGCTAGTTTGTGCAGGAATTCTTCAGTTGTGCAAACCCACAGTTTCATCAACTGTCTGGGGGACTGGTCTCCGATGATCCCGCAGGTGAAGAAGCCGGATGTGGAGGTCCTGGGGTTGTGTGGTTACACATGGTCTGAGGTTGTTGGACGTTTTGCCAAATTTTCTAAAACGACATGCTAGAAAAATTAACATTAAATACTCTGGTGAACATTCCTGCAGTCAGCATGCCAATTGCACGCTCCCTCAACTTCAGACATCTGTTGCATTGTGTTGTGTGACTCAACTGCACATTTTAGAGTGGCCTTTTGTCCCCAGCACAAGGTGCACCTGTGTAATGACCATGCTATTTAATCAGCCTCTTAATATGCTACACCTGTCAGGTTATCTTGGCAAAGGAGAAATGTTCACTAACGGGGATGTAAACACGTTTCTGCTCAATTTCGAAAATTTCTGGGTTCTTTTATTTCTGCTCATGAAACAGGACAAACACTTGTTGCGTTTACAAAAAAATGTTCAGTGTACTTACATTGATTTAGTGAATCCATTGTAAATCCTTAGTTTATAATACATCTATATAACATGGTGTTTGTTATATATTGTGCTTTAGGATACATGCTCTCTAGTTACGGTGGTGGTGGTGGTGGTACTCTCCCATAGTGACAGGTAATTTCTGCCTTTCCAATAGGTTTATGTCCCGGACACTTATGGAGGCTATGCCCCAGCTCCTCCTCATGGCACACAGATAATTTATTCAGCAGATGGGCAGCCTAATGCGGTTGTATACCCCTATCAGTACCAGGGTACGCACTGGGTGAATGCCCACTTTTAAGTCTGCAAGGTTACATTGATAATTACATTGATTTAAATGTTTCTTCATTCTTTTAATGGATGTTATCTTTCAATGACTATTTTAGCAATATAGAAGTTTTCACCATTCTAACCACAGTTCATATTTCCCACCATGGTTTGTAGGAGCATATCCTATGAGGGATCCACAAGGAATGGACCAGGTTATTGTTCACGAGCGTCAACGTGATGATGGAGGAGACGTGGCTCTCAGTATGCTCGCTGGAGCTGTGACTGGATTGGCTATTGGGTCTCTGTTTGTCTTCTAGTGTCTTCATTGGAACAGTTTACAACGATACCTATCCCTAACTGACACGCACCATTCCCACATTTTTGCAGCACTGCAGCTGCATTTCTGTAGCCATGTGACCGAGATGGAGGAGTTACATGTATGTGATGGTTGGGCTATGTTCACCTATGAGGTTTGATTGTGATGTGCCAGTAAATTACTCCTTTTGTGCCCTTACCAAAGCTTTTGATGTATATTAACGCTGTAGCGCTTTCTATTAGGCACAGTAGCTATTTTGCAGCTTGCCTTTTTTTGTTTGAAGAAACACAAATTATGTGATATTTTATGCACATCTGAAGAAAAGGTTTTGATATATTTAAACTTATTTTTATCCTTTTCAGGTCTCGCAAATGTAAATTCTTCTAACTGATGACTCGTATAGTAGAGTGGTCATTAAGAGTGGGACTAGAGTTTTATTGGAACATGCCTGAGCTTGTAAAATCCTGATTCTTCACTTTACACATCTGTCTTAAACCCAATGTCCTTTTGAGGCTTTTCACTCATTTTTCATCTACTTTGCATTTGAGATTTCACTTGCCTTTATTTGGTTATTGTCATTCCTTGAACATGGAAGGATATTGGATATTTTTGGAAGTGAATCTAGGATTATTGCTTGGTTTTCCTATTAATTCATTGTCAGCTGTTGAACCATGTCTTTTGTTTTATCTCACCTCATGTGAGAGGTGAGGAGGAGATGCATGTGTAAACTAGAGTATGCACAAACATCCAGGCTAATCTTACATTTAAAGCTGCTACAACAGAGAACTGAATGATACTCCTTGACATTTCAATTGTTTTGACTTTACGCCACTCCTAAAATCATTTTGAAATATGTGTCTATTTTTTTATGTTAATGATATTTATGGATATTTATTGAGTCATTACATTATGTGCTCTTTGTTTAACTGGATATGTTAATTAGTTAACATGTGAATGGCCTCTATTTGTCGCTGAACACATCAGCCACTGGTTTTTCACCTTTTATATTCAATTTCAAAGTCTTATTTAACTCTTACACCACCTTGTACAGACATTTGGAATACTAGATTGTGTTTCCTTTTTAGACATGAACGTTGTATACAATAATTGATAACAGATTATATTTATTTGATATCAAATGAAGTAGAGCTTTATGGGGCAAACTGCTTTCATGTAATCACAAAACCATTATACCTTACATTTCAAATGGAAAACATTTTGTTATGCAGAATTAATGCAGTGTTTATTGCTCTTTAGCGGTTGTATGACATTTTAACAATTTACTTATTAAATCCACATGAATTCACTATGGAAACTATTTGTGAATCCTAGCAACATCTGAGTTTCACCTTGGCTCAAGGGGAGCCGCTTGATGTCACATGGTGTTTGAAAAAGAATCACTTTTAACCATGATATGCTCTTAACATAGTCCAGAGCAAATTAATAACAGTGCCAGTTAGTATGAAATGTAGACTACTTCATACACACATTCCATAGATTATTTGCACATTTTGGCATGACAGTGCCTTGTATGTTGGGTCTCTGGACAAACCGCTTGTCTCAACACCGTTCCCTGGTATTTCGCACCAATGTTAATATCAGAATATTACTCTCTTATGCATTGTGGTCACATCCCAGTGTTTTGTGAATGACACGCTATATCAGGGGTGTCAAATCAGGGTGAGACACATTGTCTCCAATGACATCCGGAGGTACGCATTGAAAAGTGATGTATTTCCTTGCCATCAACATTTGCAAATAAATGGTCATCTTGCCATAATTTTCACATTTTCAATGCTCTCTGACTGTCTAGCTTTCATTTTGGTGATTAGAAGGCCAGCATCCCGGAGTTGCCTCTTCACTGTTGACGTTGGTGTTTTGCGGGTACTATTTAATGAAGCTGCCAGTTGAAGACTTGTGAGGCGTCTGTTTCTCAAACTTGACACTAATGTACTTGTCCTCTTGCTCAGTTGTGCATCGGGGCCTCCCACTCCTCTTTCTATTCTGGTTAGAGCCAGTTTGCACTGTTCTGTGAAGGGAGTAGTACACAGAGTTGTACGAGATCTTCAGTTTCTTGGCAATTTTTGCATGGAATATCCTTAATTTCTCAGAACATGAATAGACTGACGAGTTTCAGAAGAAAGTTATTTGTTTCTGGCCATTATGAGCCTGTAATTGAACCCACAAATGCTGATGCTTCAGATACTCAACTAGTCAAAGGCCAGTTTTATTGCTTCTTTAATCAGACAACAGTTTTCAGCTGTGCTAAAATAATTGCAAAATGGTTTTCTAATGATCAATTAGCCTTTTAAAATGATAAACTTGGAATAGCTAACACAACGTGCCATTGGAACACAGGAGTGCTGGTTGCTGACAATGGGCCTCTGTACACCTATGTAGGTATTCCATTTAAAAAATCTGCCGTTTCCAGCTACAATAGTCATTTACAACATTAACCATGTCTACACTGTATTTCTGATCAATTTGATGTTATTTTAAATGGACAAAAAATGCTTTTCTTTCAAAAATTGAAAAGTGACCCTAAACTTTTGAATGGTAGTGTATTGAAATATAGAACCATCCAAAGATGTGTAAAGTAAAACATCAGTAATTTCAATAAGCAATATTTTTATTTACATATACACCAAGATTAGAACACAACTGGATACCTCTGGAACATCCCAGAAAAAAACCTGAATATATATTTCTAAGGAAACCCCACAGCCATAGATGTTAACAGTATTTTCAAAAGAAAACATAATGACCATTCTTCTTTTATGAAGAAAAA
The DNA here is from genome assembly GCF_034236695.1 of Oncorhynchus nerka. NCBI lineage: Eukaryota > Metazoa > Chordata > Actinopteri > Salmoniformes > Salmonidae > Oncorhynchus > Oncorhynchus nerka. Next base: position 62,559,832 of record NC_088419.1, on the reverse strand, counting down.
CCCCTCCCTTCTCAGCATTGTTCAACACTACACTAATCTCATCCCAGTGACCAGACAATATTTTTGAACAGCTCAAATGAGAATTAATGACTATACTGTACATTGAGATTTATAGCATTTTTTGCGTTTTTAAGTCAGAGGTTATAGAAAGAACTGTATACAATCATAAGTAAGTAACTGTCTGAATATGTGTCTCTTTCATAGGGTGTCTGAAGTTTCATCGGCTTTAGTAGTAAGTGAGAGAGGATATACATTGATTCTCTTTCAAGGCACAACTTGTACAAAACATTTGAAGTGGGCAAAAATGTATGAAGTACAATTGAAGGGGTACAGGTTAAAAAAATGACCAAACATTATTGCACACTCAATTACCGATTCATCTTTCAGATCAATCATTGGGTTTTATTTCATTATAACATAGCCCCACCCACCCATCCCAAAGTACTTTTACTTGCTGTTGAACAGCAAGGAACTCAGACTAACGCCTTCTTTCAAAAACAGCCTACAGCAAAATAATATGAATATTGTACAAAAAAAGACAATGAAAGGAAGTTGAAATCAAATTAAAGTTGCTGATATTTAATCATGATATGGTCCGCTTCAATGAGTGCTACTCCACCAACACAGAAGTGAACGTTACAGACTTAGCCCTTCTTGGATACAACATGTATAAATAAATAAAAACTTAACTAGGTCCTAGTCAAGTAAACTAACTAGGTCCTAACACCATACAGTACAACAAAACCTGCAATCCTCATCTATCTTGTCAAGTCATAGATGTACTTCAAGGAGTAAAGGCCTTTTGGAGGAGTTGCTGTAATGCACCATGACATGCATTGTTAGTTTGATGCCATCAAGGCAAAAACAGACACTTTAGTGTTTTAAAGCATAAACTATGAATACATTGCTTGAATCCATATTCTTTGAGACCATCACCATCTTAAACATTAGTCAACCTTATCTGGCTTCGTTAAAAAAAAGAAAAAAGTAATGTACTATGGGTATGTATTAGCAGAATAAGCAAACAAGTCAACATACATGAAACCCCTTTGTAACTTGGAGAGAAAGTAGAGTAGTAAATACAAGCCTGAGAACCAGTGGAGGAAAAGGACAAGAGAAAGGAAAGTTGGGTTTGCATTATCTGGTTGAGTGTTAGCCTTCCTGACCAAAGTCCTCTGTGAACTTCTTGAGTTTATCCAAGTCCTGCTCGTTCACGGTTGGCTTGGTGTTGTGCAGTGACCTCAGCATATCAGCCTGTAAACAGCACATCACAAAGGTCAATTAGTAGGGTCTGGGACGATACCAGTATCTCAATATTTTTGCAAAAATGAAAATGCGAAGCAGATCAAACAATCTTTGTTTGGATATTAAAAACCTGGTGTATGTAAAATATAGTGTGATATAGCTTGGAACATAACTAAAATGTGACTCTGGATGACAACATAATGATGTTTGTTCCCAACATTAGGGCTGTTTCCCCCCCAAAAAAGTTACATCCGCTTCATGTTTTGTTTCCTTGCCACGATACTAACGAGAATCGCAACACAGGTATCATCACATACTTGTTCCCTTATATTCAAAAATATATATGTTTTTGGGGTTCTTCTCACCATGCAAACAACAGGCTCCATGAGTTTCTCCCCATTAACATCCATCCAGGTCATCTCTATGGCGTCTGGATCTCCTGGTGAGCATGGGGTCAGGAGGTCGTCTACCACGAGGTTGGGATGGTTCCATGACGATCCTTGGACCTGGGTGTATGCAGGAGAAGACATGGACGGAACTGGATTTGTGATTACTGACGTTTCATTGACAGAGCATTCAATCCTTCCTTCAAAACTATTAGATGCTGAAAATTAAATCAATTAAGATTTGCTGCACCTAGTTGAGCCCCGCCTCTGTTGAATGTCACTTACCCGTTTGAAGTGAGTGGCCGACTGCACTTTCCTGACTGGCTGCATGAGGGCGTCCCTCACGATGACGCTGATGTCAGCTCCAGAGTAGCCTTCTGTCTTCTTACCAAGGGTCACATAGTCTGATTCAATGAGCTCACTGGGGGTGGAGCCTAGATGTAGCTTGAACATGAAGGAGCGGGCGTGCTCCTCAGGCAGAGGGATGTAGATCCGCTTCTCAAACCTGAGGCACAGAAACACGACAGTTGTGATATTTGATACGGGAATGACATATGGTGATGCAGCAAGTGACAGGAGGGAATCTCATTCTTTAGTTCTAATCTTTAACAATCTGTCTAACAAGAGTCAATGGGTAAATATCCAAGGAATAATACATCTTTACAATAAGATAAAGGACTTGAGATCATCAAAAGATAAATATACACAGACCTTCTCCTAATAGCAGAGTCCAATGTCCAGGGGATGTTTGTGGCTCCTAGAACCAGGACTCCATCATTGTCATTTCCAACACCTGGGAGAAGAGAGAGAAAACACTTTAAAATAGACAGCTGGTCCAGTCAAATGGAAAGCCAAAAAATGTGTAGTTTAGTTGTTTAGAAAGAAAAAGGTTCAGTGCTAAACGACACAGTGGACGAAGCAGTTGTGTCACTACTCAAGGTACAAGGTAAACAGGATCTGAGGCCAAGCTTTGCGTAAACTCTCACCCTGCATCTGGACCAGGAACTCAGTCTTGATGCGGCGGGCTGCTTCACTCTCGTTCTCACTCCTGGAGCCACACAGAGAGTCTATCTCATCGATGAAGATGATGGAGGGCTTGTTCTCCCTGGCTAGGCTAAACAGATTCTTCACCAACCTGATGACAGAAAGAGTGGTGGCAAGTAAATAGGAGACCAATGGATGGTGTGGGAGAAGAATGAAGAGGATAGAGATGGGTATGTATGAGCAATATCCTTCAAATACTATTTTGATTTGATTGCATAGCCCATCCTCTTTGCCCCATCACTCACTTTTCACTTTCCCCCAGCCACTTTGACACCAGGTCAGATGAGGAGATAGAGAAGAATGTGGAGTTGTTGGCTTCTGTGGCCACAGCCTTGGCCAGGTAAGACTTTCCTGTACCAGGAGGGCCAAAGAGCAAGATCCCTCTCCATGGAGTCCGCTTTCCTGGACACCAAAGACAAACATACTCATGTATTCTTTAATTACATGACTTCTATAGTTAATACTATCCAAGACTAAAACAATTTACTCTTCAGATGCATTGCTGCAAGTCACAATACATGTGTTATTATCTAGAATGTTATGTGTTGATTGAATTACATAATCCATACCTGTGAAGAGGTGAGGAAATTTGATGGGCAAGATGACAGCTTCTTTAAGGGCCTCTTTTGCACCCTCAAGCCCAGCTACGTCACTCCACTTGATGTTTGGCTTTTCCATGACGATGGCACCTGTAAGACATATAGTAGATAGATAGAAGTGGGTGAAATGTAGTACGACGTATATACATTTTTTTCATACAAATCAAATGCAGATTCAGTGTCAAAAGGCAACATCAAAGCTTGTATGAGCCTCACAAAAAATGCTGAAAAGGGAAGTAGCTGATGCTATAACTCACCCGAGAGTTGATTTTGGAACTTTTTTTTCTCTGGGTCACCTTCACCTTCATCACTCTCATTCCTGCAAAAGAAAAAGCAAAGTCGTTTTGACCTCACTGTACTGATAAGGAGGCAACACAAAAATGATATAAACAGTCCAAAAGACTAAAGAATCAGAACCAAATGAAGGATTGGTGAGGATTATAACGCATCATTATGCTCACTTAAGGCTGTTGTGGTGACCATAGTACCGCCACATTGGCAATCATGAGTCATGACCGCAGTAAATCTCCTTTTATGACTCTGCACATTTTTTGGTAGTACTCAACTTGCTAACTACACCGTATATACAACATTAGTGGATTTGGCTATTTGGACCAATAAATAATGGATTTATTGTATATTTAGTTGATTTTATTTTTAAGTAGATGTTACAAAAGCACACATCTGTGGCTTGTATGCATGGAGGCCTGGAAATGCTAATCCTATATTAATTAACGGCCAATTACCGTGAGACCGGCAGACTTTTGCACGACAATAACCGGCTGACATAATTTCATGACCACCACAGCCCTATTCACCCTTTGTCATCAGACCCAGACTCTTTGACAGGCTTGGCTGGAGGAGCCTTCTCCTTCTTCTTAAGGTATTCCTTCAGCTTCTCTGCTCGGTCCAGGTACTCTGCACACTTTGCCCTGATGCTTTGCTTGGCCTTGTCTCCCTGGGCCTCATCTATAGGAAAAGGAAATGGACCACAGGTTGTCACATCACATTATGCCCTAAGTCACCTCACACGTTGGGCATTTAATGTGAAAGTGAAAAAAACTTTTACAACAGTTTCTTTAATAAATTATTTATGTTTACCCAGAGGTCCTGCTGTGGTCATTCCAAGTTCATTCCAAACTTTAAGATCAAAGGTGAACACATACACTCACCGGCCAGTTTATTAGGTTCACCACCCCATTCACAAAAATGGTTTGCTCCTACAGACAGTGATTGTCGTGGCTTTCTATATAAAGCAGGCAGACACATATTGAGGCATTCAGTTAGTTTGATTGAACGTTAGAATGGGCAAAACTGGGCCTCCTGGGTGGCGCAGTGCTAGCTGTGCCACCAGAGACTCTGGGTTTGCGCCCAGGCTCTGTCACAGCTGGCCGCGACCGGGAGGTCCGTGGGGCGACGCACAATTGGCCTAGCGTCGTCCGGGTTAGGCCGGTAGGGATATCCTTATCTCATCACACACTAGCGACTCCTGTGGTGGGCCGTGCGCAGTGCACGCTAACCAGGTCGCCAGGTGCACGGTGCTTCCTCTGACACATTGGTGCGGCTGGCTTCCGGGTTAGATGTGCGCTTGGTTGGGTTGTGTTTCGGAGGACGCATGGCTTTCGACCTTCGTCTCTCCCGAGCCCGTACGGGAGTTGTAGCGATGAGACAAGATCGTAACTACTAACAATTGGATACCACGAAATCGGGGAGAAAAGGGGGTAAAATTAAAATAAAAAGAATGGGCAAAACTAGTGATCTAAGGAACTTTCAGCGTGGTGTTATCGGTGTATGATCATCGGTGTTAGGCGTGCCGGACCCAGCATTTCAGAAGCGACCGCCCTGCTGGGCTTTTCACGCACGACAGTGCGGGTTAACCGATTATAGTGCGACAAACAAAAAACATCCAGTGGCAGTCCTGTGGGCTAAAACCGCTTGTTGATGAGAGGTTGAAGGAGAATGGCAAGAATTGTGCAAGCTAACAGGAGGGCCACAAACAAACAAATAACAGCGCAGTGCAAAAGTGGTGTGCAGTCTCTGGTGGCATCTCGGAACGCACAACTCATCAATCTTTGTCACGGATGGGCCATTGCAGCAGACCACCACAGAGGGTTCCAATCCTACCAGCTAAAAACAAGAAGAAGCGTATCCAGTGGGCACGTGACCACCAACACGACAATTGAGTAGTGGAAAAACACTGCTTGAAACATGACATCACGTTCAGTTTACTTGAGTGACCTGCACAGTCCCCAGACGTCAACCCAATGGAGCATCTTTAAGATTAGATGGAATGGGCTGTTCGCAGCATGAATGTACCGATCTAGACCGAGTCGGACACTCCTTTGCCTCCAGAACAGCCTGAATTATTCGGGGAATTCTACAAGGTGTCGGAAATGTTCCACAGGGATGTTGGTCCATGGTGACGCAAAGTCCAATCTGCAGCAACTGCATGATGCCGTTACAACACCTTGTAGAATTCCCCGAATAATTCAGGCTGTTCTGAAGGCAAAGGGGGGTCCGACCCAATACTAGATGGGTATACCTAATAAACTGGCATGTGTGTATATTACCAAATTAAAGTGAATAGAATAACAATGTATGTGTATGTTCTGTGTTTGCAGTGTATTTCTCAAATTAAGACTTGTAAACAGCAAGTGGAGATATAAGACAACTCACACTTCACAACATGAAGGAAGTACTGAATAGAATGCTGGTACAACCGGAGAGCTTCCTCATAGTTTTTAGCTTTGTCCTCCTCTGCAGCCTTGCTTGCAAGATCTATGGCTTTCTGTAACACAATGCATGGGCAATGTTATAGAAGAACCATAACAAAAGAGGGAAGGGCATTAGCATGACATCTTGTTCTGCCAGATATCATCACTGTCATTTGGTGTAGTTTATTTTAGAAAGGTATGTCACAATGAAATTAGTAAATAATGAAACATTTCTCACACACGCACCCGCGTCAAGAGTCATATTTACTAGACAAATCTAAGCATTAACGCCATCCGAAACAACAGTAGACTTGAATACAGTGTTAGCTAGCAAGCCTAGCTAGCTGGCTAATTTCGTTTGTTGTTGTCCCTGGCTGGACACTCACTCACCTGTAAATTGTTATTAGCCATGGTTGCTGGATACGTACAATTGCCAAAATAAAACTTTACTCTAGTCTCAATAGATCAACGTACAATAGCTACAACACGACGTTATTAGCTCTGGTTAGTGTTTTGTTATCATTTTGGTGAAATCTTCAATTGTTCTGAATCTCTTCCGCATCAAGATGTCGAGTGTCACTTCCGCCTATGGATGTACACGTGACAGCAACAGAAAGGAGACGAGTAAAGCTTTTTCTGACCCTTTACTGTCAATTTCATAGCCTATTTTTATCTGTACTTTGAAATTCTGATTAACAAACCATAAACATGTATGTGCATTGTATATGCTAGAAATAAGGTTACCAAGATCAGACAGATTTGCAAGGATTCTGTTTCTTGGTGAGTACAGTAAATCGAATCAAATTTTATTGGCCACATACACATGTTTAGCAATGTCATTGCGGGTGTAATGAAATTCTTGTGTTTCTAGCTTCAACCATGCAGTAATATCTAACAATTTCACAACACACACAAATCAAAGTAAAGGAATTAAGAATATATGAAAGAGCACTGTCAGAGCAGCAAATCAAATCAAATTTTATTTGTCACATACACATGGTTAGCAGATGTTAGTGCGAGTGTAGCGAAATGCTTGTGTAGACTAAGATACAGTAGAATATAATACAGTATATGCAAATGAGATGGGCAATGCAAAATATGTTAACATTATTAAAGTGACTAGTGTTCTATTTATTAAAGTGGCCAGTGATTTCAAGTCTGTATATAGGCAGCAGCCTCTAATGTGCTAGTGATGGCTATTTAACAGTCTGATGATCTTGAGATAGCTGGGACCGAGAGACTGAAACACATCTGTGATGCACCTGTACAGACCTCGCCTTCTGGATGATAGCGGGGCGAATAGGCAGTGATTCGGGTGGTTGTTGTTATTGAGCTTTTTGGCCTTCCTGTGACATCGGGTGCTGCAGGTGTCCTGGAGGGCAGGTAGTTTGCCCCCGGTGATGCGTTGGGCAGACTGCACCAAACCCCTGGAGAGCCCTGCGGTTGCGGGCGGTACAGTTGCCGTACCAGTTTGAGGGTTATAGGTGCCAAGCCAAATTTCTTCAGCCTCCTGAGGTTGAAGTGGCGTTGTTGCTCTTTCTTCACCACACTGTTTGTGTGGGTGGACCATTTCAGTTTGTCAGTGATGTGTACGCCAAGGAACTTGAAGCTTTCCACCTTCTCTGCTGCGATCTCGTCAATGTGGATAGGGGGATGCTCCCTCTGCAGTTTCCTGAAGTCCACGATCATCTCCTTTGTTTTGTTGACGTTGAGTAAGAGGTTATTTTCCTGGCACCAGAAGAAAATGTCACAGAGGGCAGCCGTTCTTCTAGCCCCTAGGCCCTCATTTTTTTGGTGTTATTTCTTACATTATTAGGCCAGAAAATGTTTTGTTTTATTTCATACAGCTGGGAATAACTTTTGGATATCAGAGCGGCAGTAACTCACCAGCATTACGACCAGGAAAACTACATTCCCAAATTGGATCCTTTGTTCATACCCCCCAGGGCAATTGAACTGATTCCAAAGGCTGACCCAAAACATCACACATGTTATTGACTGAGTCACAGGACAAAATATGACAGTTATTTCACATTCCTATTTTATTTAACACATTTACAGTTTACATTTATTAATATGGAAGAAAGAAAAGGCTAAATATTTAGAAATATTACAGCACCAGGGATAAAACATTTTATAAACAGAAACTATACAGCAAAGTTATAACACCTCAAAGATAAGGGCACACATGGCAAAATAACTATTGCCACAAACTGATGCATTTTTGTAGTAGGCTACATATATAACCATCCTTTTAGCTATATCCAGTTATGGTAACTCCAAATAACATTGTCTGAAGCTGCAATTGAAAACAAGCACCATATTAATATTATTGTTGTGTGACTGAATCCTGTTGGTTTGTTCTGTTGTTCGGAGCCCTCAGTGCATTTCTCTCCACAAAACAACCATAGTCTAAGGTTTGTGGTCATGGTCTAACCATGGACAACTAGGGTTGTCATCAACTACTTCCATTTAAGATGTGAGGTCGCAGAGCCCTCAGGATACGATTGCTCTTTGTAAGATCTGCTGGCAGTTCATTGTTCTGCAAAGAAAACATAACATAAAATGATCAACCTGAAAGACGTCCTGAAATGCATCCTCCTCCTCTGCTTTCCTTCTTATCCCTAGCTCACACTACAGTGATGTACCTTGTTGGGTAGTGTGGGGTCTGCGTTGGCCCCCAGCAGAAGGTTTACACTTTTATGATTGTCACCCATGACAGCAGCGTGGAGGGCTGTGGAACCATTCTGGAAAAATGAAACAGTTAAGACACTTGTAACTAACAGCGGTTTCTTATCACTAAAATACTGCAAATGTTTTACAATATAATGTTTCACAATATACTTCTGAATAAAAACTACTCATGGCAAGTCAGGAGATGCCAAAGCGCAAGCTTTATCTTGATATCTATCCTACCTTGAGAAGGCCCAATGAAGGGGAGAACTTGAGGAGCTCCTCAATGACAGTGTTGTGTCCTTTGAAAGCTGCCTTGAATAGTGCAGTTGACCCGTCCTTCAATGAGATCAAAAGAAACAAGATACATTAACATTTCAAAACGTACACAAAGTAATTTAAATAAATGACTTGATTTAATATATTAATGTATTTTTTTTGGTATTTTCCACGAGTAAACCCTGAAAGAGGATTTGAAAGATAAAGCAACCACATGGAGGAATATGATCTTGTCTTTGTCAACCCACTGGGCACCGACTGGGTTGCTAACGGACTACATACTTTTCTGTCAGCATCCCGATCTGCACCACGCAGAAGTAAAACCTTCACTACTTCACTGTGTCCCATCTGGGCTGCCATCCACAGGGGGACTGTGCCATCCTGGAGGGGGGGGGAGGAGTGAGGAGAAACAGAAGGGGAGTAAAGTTACATGGAGATAAAATAAAAGGAGGAAGAGGGTGAAACGAGAGATGAAGATGTCAGTCCCTCTATTGAGGTCCTCTATTATTGTATGGGAGTGTGGCCTCACTTCCCTAGGGTGGTTAACTTTGGCTCCAGATGACAGAAGTTGACGTATGACAGTCACATGACCCTCCTGGGAAGCAAGGAAGAGTGGAGTGGCACCATCCTAAAACATGATATTAGAAACATGTCACATCAGAAAAGTAAATGACAAAGCGATGCACTGTATGGCTTGTCCTATGAATAGTAACAGACCCTACAGTGCTTTCGGAAAGTATTCAGATCCCTTGACTTTTTCCACATTTGGTTACGTTACAGCCTTATTCTAAAATTGATTAAATAGTGTTTTTTCCTCATCAATAAAAAAAGTAAATATCTCATTTACATAAGTATTCAGACTCTTTACTCAGTACTTTGTTGAAGCACCTTTGGCAGCGATTACAGCCTCAAGTCTTCTTGGGTATGATGCTACAAGCTTGGCACACCTGTATTTGGGGAGTTTTTCCCCATTCTTCTCTGCAGATCCTCTCAAGCTCTGTCAGATTGGATGGGGAGCGTCACTGCAGAGTTATTTTCAGGTCTCTCCAGAGATGTTAAATCGGGTTCAAGTCCAGAATCTGTCTGGGCCATTCAGAGACATGTCCAGAAGCCACTCCTGCGTTGTCTTGACTGTGTGTTTATTAGGGTAGTTGTCCTGTTGGAAGTGGAACCTTCGCCCCAGTCTGAGGACCTACTTTGCTCCGCTCATCTTTCTCTCGATCCTGACTAGTCTCCCAGTCCCTGCCCTGAAAAACATCCCCACAGCATGATGCTGCCACCAGCATGCTTCACCATAGGGATGGTAGCAGGTTTCCTCCAGATGGGATGCTTTGCATTCAGGCCAAAGAGTTTAATCTTGTTTTTATCAGAACAGAGAATCTTGTTTAGGTGCCTTTTGGCAAACTCCAAACGGGTTGTGCCTTTTACTGAGGATTGTCTTCTGTCCGGCCACTCTACCATAAAGGCCTGATTGGTGGAGTTCTGCAGAGATGGTTGTCCTTCTGGAAGGTCCTCCCATCTCCACAGAGGAACTCTGGAGCTCTGTAAGAGTAAGCATTGGGTTCTTGGTCACCTCCCTGACCAAGTCCCTTCTCCCCCAATTGCTCAGGACAGCACCTCAACACAATCCTCAGCGCTCTACGGACAATTCCTTCGACCTCACGGCTTGGTTTTTCGCTTTAACAGGCACTGTCAACTGTGGAACCTTATATAGGCCAGTGTGTGCCTTTCCAAATCATGTCCAATCAATTGAATTTACCACAGGTGGACTCCAATCAAGTTGTAGAAATCTCAAGGAGGATCAATGGAAACAGGATGCACCTGAGCTCAATTTGTAGTCTCATACTTACAGTGGGGCAAAAAAGTATTTAGTCAGCCACCAATTGTGCAGGTTCTCCCACTTAAAAAGATGAGAGCCCTGTAATTTTCATCATAGGTACACTTAAACTATGACAGAAAATCACATTGTAGGATTTTTAATGAATTTATTTGCAAATTATGGTGGAAAATAAGTATTTGGTCAATAACAAACAAGCAAGATTTCTGGCTCTCACAGACCTGTAACAACTTCTTTTAAGAGGCTCCTCTGTCCTCCACTCGTTACCTGTATTAATGGCACCTGTTTGAACTTGTTATCAGTATAAAAGACACCTGTCCACAACCTCAAACAGTCACACTCCACTATGGCCAAGACCAAAGAGCTGTCAAAGGACACCAGAAACAAAATTGTAGACCTGCACCAGGCTGGGAAGACTGAATCTACAATAGGTAAGCAGCTTGGTTTGAATAAATCAACTGTGGGAGCAATTATTAGGAAATGGAAGACATACAAGACCACTGATAATCTCCCTCGATCTGGGGCTCCATGCAGGATCTCACCCCGTGGGGTCAAAATGATCACAACGGTGAGCAAAAATCCCAGAACCACAAGGGGGGACCTAGTGAATGACCTGCAGAGAGCTGGGAACAAAGTAACAAAGCCTACCATCAGTAAAACACTACGCCGCCAGGGACTCAAATCCTGCAGTGTCCCCCTACTTAAGCCAGTACATGTCCAGGCCAGTCTGAAGTTTGCTAGAGAGCATTTGGATGATCCAGAAGAATATTGGGAGAATGTCAGATGAAACCTAAATATAACTTTTTGGTAAAAACTCCATGAAAGTCCATGTTGCCCAGCAACAGCCCCAAAACATCACTGCTCTAGAGGAGATCTGCATGGAGGAATGGGCCAAAATACCAGCAACAGTGTGTGAAAACCTTGTGAAGACTTGCAGAAAACGTTTGACCTCTGTCATTGCCAACAAAGGGTAAATAACAAAGTATTGAGAGAAACTTTTGTTATTGACCAAATACTTATTTTCCACCATAATTTGCAAATAAATTCATTAAAAATCCTACAATGTGATTTTCCGGATTTTTTTTTCTCATTTTGTCTGTCATAGTTGAAGTGTACCTATGATGAAAATTACAGGCCTCATCTTTTTAAGTGGGAGAACTTGCACAATTGGTGGCTGACTAAATACTTTTTTGCCCCACTGTATCTCAATACTTATGTAAATAAGGTATTTTTGTGTTTTATTTTTTTATAAATTTAAAAACATTTATAAAAACCTGTTTTCTCTTTGTCATTGTGGGGTATTGTGTGTAGATTGATGAGGAAAACATTTAATTTAATCCATTAGGCTGTAGAGTAACAACATGTAAAAAAAGTCAAGGGGTCTGAATACTTTCCGAATGCCCCGTATCACTATAAATTGTGCATTCCTGTATTATACTTATGCTAAAATGTTTATATTCTACTGCCATTTACTTTGTTTGTATTATTTTATTTCTTATTGTTAGCTAGCTAAATGTAAACTCGAATACCATCAACCATTTTGAAAATATTGTAACGTGATATTTTGACCATATCACCCAGCCCTAACAGTGCATAAAACAAAATGGAGCTCATGTCTGACTCAGCGGTAACATGAGTGTGTGTGATTTTGTTGTTTTGTGGACTACAGCAGTGGACACTGTCAGTGGGGTTCTGCAGGGAAAAGGAGTGGTGGAAAAGAACAGACAGTGTGTGAGAGGTGTTAGGGATGCTCACATGCAGCTGATCATGGACATTGGCGCCGTTCTTCAGCAGAGTGTCCACCACCTTAGAGTGGCCATACTGGCAGGCTGCAGAGAGGGCTGTGCCACCATCCTGCCAAACCATGAGAATACAGATTAGCCACATATCCTGGAGTGACTGGCCCATGGAATATGACTTAACACAGCAGGCATCAAACACTCTGGATCACTGCTGTCAGTATATTCTGTCCGTCTCCCCCTGATGTCCTCTGACACTCTCTCACTGTAATCTCACTCTCTCTCCAAGTAGGTGACACAGCATACCTTTGTCTGGAATTCAGTTGAGCCACCAAATTCAAAGAGCAGCTTCACTACTTCATTGTGTCCCTGCTGGGAAGCCAAGAAGAGGGCAGTGGAGCCTGTCTGAGGGTAGAAACATGCATTCAAAGTCAGAAAGACCTTAAACGGACATACCTGTTCACATTTTCTCAATGATTCAAAACATCTTTACTGCTTATTGATTTCTACTTTGACCACATTAGTCTCAAAGCAACATCAATAATGCACCGACCGTTTCAACCACCGAACTGTGTACTCTATGGAAAAGTGGAAGGTTGCAGTTTATCAACGAGCAACACTAAAACCGAGGTAAGTCTTATAATGACAGCAAAGTGCACTAAAGTGGTCATCTACCGTACCTCTCTCTGCAGGTTAATGTCAGTTCCCTGCATGATCAGCTCCCTGGCACAGTCATAGTGGCCACTGTAGGACGCCACCATCAGGGCTGTGGTGCCAAACTGGAAAGAGATCGAGGCATCACAATCAATCAACACCTCAGTCCTTAAGTCCAGTCAGATCCTTGTTTACACGTCATTAAAACTGCACAGGAAGGAAACATGGTGCACATGTTTTTTAAAGTTTTGCAAGTGTTTTGGTTCTCCTCAAGACAATCTAATTACACACACACCCCTCCAAAATAACACTCCTTGCCTGACGCTCTTTCCAATCATTCACATGCCATAGTCTCAAGAGAAAGTTGCTGAAACATAGTTGAACTTGTCAGCGGAGACTCGACAAAGCATTATATTTCAGATACCAGGCAACAATAAACAATTAGATGTGACACACATGAAAACAGCAAGCACATAAGTGGACTTAAAACACATTATTAAGACATGTATACATCCACACACACACAGAGACAGACAGAAGGGTTGTAGCTCTCTCTTTCTCTCCTACCACAGGTGGTTTATGGGTAAAGCGTGCAGCTGAGCCACCAGGGCATGCAGTGTCCGTACACTGTCTCTGCAGTCGGCATCCACACGACCACTGTTGAGCAGTAATTGAAGCAGGGCCAAGTTCCCCTTACGAGCTGCCCAAAACACGGCGTTAGCAAGGGGAGTCTCCTTCTGCAGGACAAACACACATGATACAACATCGACTAGACATTGGTGTCAGAAAACAGACCTGTAATCAAAATAAAAGGTAACAGATCTACAGTATCATCTCAGAATTCCAAATTTGGCATGCAATTTTTTTAGTATTGATCAGACAATGGCGGTTATAGACAACCATTTCAAATGAGTTGCAGTCAGGCAATTCCTGTTCACAATCAATATGAATCAATATGGACAGAGGCTCTTTGCACATGCACACACATTGATTATGCTCTTGCATTGTGTATGGTGTGGTTGTATGGTCTCTGGTCTGGTTGTGTGGTCTCTAACAGTCTAGCTCACACCCACCAACATTGGTCCAAATAAATATGTGTAAACCTAACACAGACAAGACAAAATAATACATTTTATCATGTGTCAATCAAATAATGACCATGTCCAGTTAAATGGTTTGAAAGATAAGTATGGAATACTCTACTGCAATAATGAGGCCTTTTTATGGAAACAGTAAGTTTGACTGTAATTCAATGGGGCCAAACAGTTCAAAGTGTCAAAGTTAATAGAAATTGGGATTGACTCATTTTTGGCGGATATTTCCAAATACTGCATGTGGGTGGGGCATGGTCTGCAATGGTAGGCTGCTCATGGCCAGATGATGATCAACTACCTCAACACCTGTCACTTTACTCTAGTGACATGACAACCTAATCTTAGCCAGGTCAAAAGGGCAGGACTCTGACTGAAGGTCAAGCAGCAGATCTAATTTCCATAAATACATAATTATTGCGCGCAGATTACACGCGCATACTCTTCATCATAGACCTATTCATAACACACATTATGAGCGATGGCCGCAAAGAAAGTTAACATTCGTAGTGAGTTGATTATGCTACTCTCTTTTCATTTCAAGCTTGGTTAGAGTAGCCTATGCAGAACATCAGGAAAATGTGGAGATTACCTTGAACGACATCCTGAAGACCTCATTCGTGACTCATCTTTCTTGCGTATGATACAAATTGCGATGCCCTTATATTACTATAATAACTGTCTAAAACGTATTTGTTTGGTCTATTTGTTGTGGCTTCTCCCGGGGTGTTGGCGCGCGGAAGGAAAAACAACACGCAGCCTGTGTATATTCTCTGCAGTGCCGCTCCAGCCACACAGACTGGCGCGCTGTCTGCTCACTGACTCAATTCCGTGTGGCACTCTGTCTGCTCACTGACTCAATTCCGTGTGGCGCTCTGTCTGCTCACTGAATCAATTCCGTGTGGCGCTCTGTCTGCTCACTGACTCAATTCCGTATGGCTCTCTGTCTGCTCACTGACTCAATTCCGTGTGGCGCTCTGTCTGCTCACTGAATCAATTCCGTGTGGCGCTCTGTCTGCTCACTGAATCAATGCATTGAAGTCGTTTGTTTAAACAAATGCATCGAGTTTGATTCTGTTACAATTTCATTTTGTGGGTAGTAGTCATATACATTAACACCAAGATAGTAGTTGGCTTACACTGAGGCAACATAGGCTATTGTTTTATATATGACACAAGGTTTTGTTCTATTCAAGGTAACGTTAGTGTAGGATTATTTTCCTGACTAATTATTTAATATAGGCTATAATGGGCGGTAGGTATCCTAGTGGTCAGAGCATTGGACTAAATCAAATCAAAGTTTAATTGTCACGTGCGCCGAATACAACAGGTATTACAGTGAAATGCTTACTTATAGGCTCTAACCAATAGTGCAAAAAAAGGTATTATGTGAACAATAGGTAGGTAAAGAAATAAAACAACAGTAAAAAGACAGGCTATAAAGGTAGCGAGGCTACATACAGACACCGGTTATTCAGGCTGATTGAGGTAGTTTGTACATGTAGATATGGTTAAAGTGACTACACATATATGATGATCAGAGAGTAGCAATAGAGTAAATGAGGGGTTGGCGGGTGGTTGGTGGGACACAATGCAGATAGCCCGGTTAGCCAATGTGCGGGAGCACTGGTTGGTCGGCCCAATTGAGGTAGTATGTACATGAATGTATAGTTAAAGTGACTGTGCATATAAGATAAACCGAAAGTAGCAGCAGCTAAAAAGAGGGGTTGGGGAGGCACACAATGCAAATAGTCCGGGTAGCCATTTGATTATCTGTTCAGGAGTCTTGTGGCTTGGGTGTAAAAACTGTTGAGAAGCCTTTTTTCCTAGACTTGGCACTCCGGTACCGCTTGCCATGCGGTAGTAGAGAGAACAGTCTATGGTTGGGGTGGCTGTGGTCTTTGACAATTTTTAGGGCCTTTCTCTAACACCGCCTGGTGTAGAGGTCCTGGATGGCAGGCAGCTTAGCCCCAGTGATGTACTGGGCCGTACGCACTACCCTCTGTAGTGCCTTGTGGTCAGCGGCCGAGCAATTGCCGTACCAGGCAGTGATGCAACCAGCTCTCGATGTTGCAGCTGTATAACTTTTTGAGGATCTCAGGACCCATGCCAAATCTTTTTAGTTTCCTGAGGGGGAATAGGCTTTGTCGTGCCTTCTTCACGACTGTCTTGGTGTGTATGGACCATTCTAGTTTGTTGTTGATGTGGACACCAAGGAACTAGAAGCTCTCAACCTGCTTCACTACAGCCCCATCGATGAGAATGGGGGCGTGCTTGGTCCTCCTTTTCCTGTAGTCCACAATCATCTCCTTACTCTTGGTTACGTTGAGGGATCGGTTGTTATTCTGACACCACCCGGCCAGGTCTCTGACCTCCTCCCTATAGGCTCCTCCCTCTCGTCGTTGTCGATGATCAGGCCTACCACTGTTGTGTCGTCTGCAAACTTAATGATGGTGTTGGAGTCGTGCCTGGCCATGCAGTCGTGGGTGAACAGGGAGTACAGGAGGGGACTGAGCACGCACCCCTGGGGAGCTCCAGTGTTGAGGATCAGCGTGGCAGATGTGTTGCTAGTAACCGAAAGGTTGCAAGATCGAATCCCCGAGCCGACAAGGTAAAAATCTGTTGTTCTGCCCCTGAACAAGGCACTGTTCCTAGGTCGTTATTGAAAATAATATTTTTTTCTTAACTGATTTGCCTAGTTAAATAAATATAAAACATAAGGCATTTACAAGCAGAATCTGTGTTTGAGAAAAGAACTGTGTTTACTTAATTATTTACCATTATCCATTCATTGCATTGAATAAACTTATTTGACTCCATCCAGTCCTCAGCCATACACCTGTACTCGGATCTTACAATAGTGTCTGTACTGTGACCCATGCTACCCTGCATGCCTGCATGTTAAGCAGCTTTTGCTGCCACAACTGTTTCAAAGGTATTAGTTTGTGACGAACTTTGGGAGAAGAAACATGACTGTTTTCACAGGCTACGCTAGTCATTCAGAAGATAAGCACAAGCTTCAATGATGCAATGGGTGCCTGGGCCTACACAAAAGCACAGCCTGACACCAAAATATCAGGGTGCATAATGTTTTAGTATTTATTAGGATCCCCATTAGCTGCTCGCCTGCTACCAAGACAGCAGCTATCATTCCTGGTGTCCAAACAGGATAAAAACAATTACAATGTGCAATACTCCAATGTGTGTAAAGTGTGTGTTAGAGTATGTTTGTGTGTGTCTCTCTTCACAGTTCACGTTGTGCCGTGAGGTGTTGTTGTATCTGTTTAATTGTAGGTAATTGGCAGGTTTTTAGAGATGGGCTGTATTTCGAGTAGACCAGCATCTTTTCTTGGCACCGCTAAGCTATTGTTGTGAGGAGTGTCAAAAAACTCTGATGTAGGCTACTTTGAATAGTGACATACTGTGTTTACACTCTGTGACCTGGTATTGTCTAATAAGGGTTGTTTTCTCCCCTGTTGGCATGTCCCTCTTGTGTGTAGGTGATGGGGATTCAGACAGGCCCGTGGGGAGCACACCCTTCATCACAGGCAATGAAAGAGGTGGTGATGACCGGTCACAGTCAGAGTGTGGAATTAGTCTCAGAACATGAACACAAGACAGCCCAACTTTCCAGCAGGTGGTGCCAGGTTATTGACATTCATTTAGTCTAACTTGATTGCATTGATTTTATAACATTACATTCAAAATCTCAGAGCATTTATAGTGTGTCCATAGAATTCTCTCTCCAGAATGGTATAAATTGCAGTAAAGTAATTTACGACAGAACACATTTGGTGAAATACTATACTCTGATCATTCATCCCTCCAGTTCAATGGGCCAGCCTCATGGGGAGAGCTGTGCTGCTCTCTATACTGCTGTCTGATCCTCTCCACGTGGCGTCAGACTCGGATGAGGAGGTCCAGGGGCCATCAGAGTGGCAAACATGGAAGAGGAGCAACGGTGTGTCGTACGACAAGAAGGTTATATGTTATTTTATACACATACTCATAGACACAGCCTGCATTCACAAACACGTCTCAATAGTTACTGTTGGATTAGGCTACTCAACTTCATATAGGCCTACATGAAGACGCATTGTAAACATTCAATAATTAATTATCTCCCTCCCAGACACACACCTTCACAATAATCAACTATTTGTTTGTTCATTCTGAAGCGGATGACATTGAGAGGAAGGCTGTTTGGGAGGAGAACATGAGGGTGATTGATGAGAATATTAACAGTTTTATCAGAGGGACAAGGATGTTGTTATGAGAATTTCATTATCAATGTTCATAAACTTCAATTAATCTACTCAGTCTGCAACACAGAGTTTGTAAGGTTCTGGTTGAATGAAACATACAAGAGTTCCCAGTTTACAATAGTCAAAATGTTTATTCACGAGAGCACTCTGAAGTCCATTATACAAAGACATCCATTTTACACTGGCTCCCTACTTACGCACATACTTCCACACAAACAGTAGGTATCCTACGCACATACATACACACAAACAGTAGGTGAGTTGTATCCTTCTCCAGAGTTCTCACCACTGTGTATCACTACCCAGCCGACAGTTCCATTCCCCCGAGATTAGGGAGACCTTGAGAAGTACTCCCTGTCCTATCATCAAGTTTCTCATAGCAAAATAAAGAGAAAAGGGAAGAATGCATCAGCTCGAAAGCTCCGTGCCAGTGCTCGGAAGTTAGAGGCTGTTACCGTTGACTACAGAGCCATGGGCTATGTCACTGAGGTGAAAGACCAGGTGAGGCTTTTCTTAAAAAACTTCTGGAAGTAGAATGTCAGTGCAAACTAGGAAGTTTGAGTTCTGTTGATTTCTCCTCACAGGGCGACTGTGGCTCCTGCTGGGCGTTTAGCACTACGGGGGCCATTGAAGGACAAATGTTCAAGAGGACAGGTCAGCTGGTGTCCTTGAGTGAGCAAAACCTTGTGGACTGCTCCAAGCGCTATGGCACCAATGGCTGCAGTGGAGCCTGGATGGCTAATGCCTATGATTATGTGCTTCAGAATGAGCTTCAGTCCACAGACACCCACCCCTACACATCAGTGGTAAGAGTCTGACTGGGGACATCCCTGTCCGTGTAGACCAACGTTACATAATGTTAATAGAAACATATGATTTAAGAAGTACAAGGGTTGAGACACCTTTCTGAATTTCTAGGATTCCCAGCCCTGTTTCTATGAAAGTAGTCAGTCAGTTGCCAGGATTACTGATTAGAGGTTCATACCCACTGGAGATGAGCAGGCCCTGACTGATGCTGTGGCAACCATTGGCCCAATCACCATTGCTGTGGATGCAGATCACCCAAGCTTCATGTTCTACAGTACAGGTTGGTCTTCATACCTTGAAGCTTGACAACTAAAGGTAGTGTTTTTTCGTTACTGTACATAATATTAACTTTGATAGTCCAGGTAAACGTTTTTTGATTCCATAAAAAAAATGCATTTTCCCTATCTGAGCTTGCCTCATTGTAACCAGTGCTATTATTGGTCAAACAGGAATATATGAGGAGCCAAGCTGTAACCCCAACAACCTCAGTCATGCAGTGCTGCTGGTTGGCTATGGCTCTGAAGAGGGACAAGCATATTGGATCATCAAAACGGTCGGTGAATCACAGGTGGGAGTAACATGGTTTACATTCTCACAAAATATCATAATGGGGTTACTTTTTCATGTACAGTACCAGTCAAAAGTTTGGATACACCTACTCATTCAAGGGTTTTCTTTATTTTTAATATTTTCTACATTGTAGAATAATAGTGAAGACATCAAAACTATGAAATAACACATATGGAATCATGTAGTAACCAAAAATACATTTTATATTTGAGATTCTTCAAAGTAGCCACCCCTTTGCCTTGATGACAGCTTTGCACACTCTTGGCATTCTCTCAAACAACTTCATGAGGAATGCTTTTCCAACAGTCTTGAAGGAGTTCCCACATATGCTGAGCACTTGTTGGCTGCTTTTCCTTCACTCTGTGATCAAACTCATCCCAAACCATCTCAATTGGGTTGAGGTCGGGTGATTGTGGAGGCCAGGTAATCTGATGCAGCACTCCATCACTCTCTTTCTTGGTCAAATAGCACTTACACAGCCTGGAGGTTTGTTTTGGGTCATTGTCTTGTGGAAAAACAAATGATAGTCCCACTAAGCGCAAACCAGATTGGATGGAATATATCACTGCAGAATGCTGTGCTATCCATGCTGGTTAAGTGTGCCTTGAATTCTAAATAAATCACAGACAGTGTCATCAGCAAAGCATCATCACATCTCCTCCTCCATGCTTCACGGTGGGAACCACACATGTTGATAATCCGTTCCCCTACTCTGCGTCTCACAAATACGCGGTGGTTTGAAACAAAAATCTCAAAGTTGGATTCTGCAGACCAAAGGACATATTTCCACTGGTCTAATGTCCATTGCTCATGTTTCTTGGCCCAAGCAAGTCCCTTCTTCTTATTGTTGTCCTTTAGTAGTAGTTTCTTTGCAGCAATTCGACCACGAAGGCCTAATTCACGCAGTCTCCTCTGAACAGTTGATGTTGAGATGTGTCGGTTACTTGAACTCTGTGAAGTATTTATTTGGGCTGCAATTTCTGAGGTGCAGTTAACTGTAATGAACTTATCCTCTTCAGCAGAGGTAACTCTGGGTCTGACTGACCTTCATATCTTAAAGTAATGATGGGCTGTCGTTTCTCTTTGCTTATTTGAGCTGTTCTTTCCATAATATGGACTTGGTCTTTTACCAAATAGACCTATCTTCTGTATACCACCCCTACCTTGTCACAACACTACAGATTGGCTCAAACACATTAAAAAGGAAAACAATTCCACAAATGAACTTTTAACAAGGCACACCTGTTAAAACCTTTTTGGGATAGGGGGCAGCATTTTCACTTTTGGATGAATAGCGTGCCCAGAGTGAACTGCCTCCTACTCTGTCCCAGATGCTAATATATGCATATTATTATTAGTATTGGATGGGAAACTGTTTCTAAAACTGTTTGAATGATGACTGTGAGTATAACATAACTCATATGGCAGGCGAAAACCTGAGAAAAATCCAACCAGGAAGTGGGACATCTAGGTTTGTAGTTTTTCAAAGCTTGGCCTACCAAGTACACATTGAGATATGGATGAGGTTGCACTTCCTAGGGCTTCCACTAGATGTCAACTTGAATGAGGATTCTACTGTAAAGGAGGGGCTCTCAGAGTTACCTCTCGTTCCAGTGCCTTTCTGAAGACGAAGGAATTCTCTGGTTGGAACATTATTGATGTTTTATGTTAACTCTTGGAACTCCCTCTCCCGGATCCGGGGGAATTGTCATCAACTGACACTAATTAGCATAACGCAACGGACAAAAAATATTACTAGAAAATATTAATATTCATGAAATCACAAGTGAAATATATTGAAACACAGCTTAGCCTTTTGTTAATCACCCTGTCATCTCAGATTTTGAAATTATGCTTTACAGCCAAAGCGAGACAAGCATTTGTGTAAATTTATCGATAGCCTAGGATAGCATTATGCCTAGCTAGCAGCAGGCAGCTTGGTCACGAAAATCAGAAAAGCAATCAAAATAAATCGTTTACCTTTGATGAGCTTCGGATGTTTTCACTCATGAGACTCCCAGTTAGACAGCAAATGTTCATTTTGTCCCATAAAGATGATTTTTTTATAGCCGAAACACCTCCGTTTGTACTTCACGTTTGGTTGAGAAATCCACCGGAAACTGCGGTCACGACAACGCCGAAAAATATTCCAAATTAGATCCATAATATCGACAGAAACATGACAAACGTTTTTTATAATCAATCCTCAAGGTGTTTTTCAAATATCTATTCGATAATATATCAACCGGGACAGGTGGCTTCTTAGTAGGAAAGAGAGAAACAATGGCCGCATTTGTCTTTTACGCACAAAACACTCTGAGAGCCTCCAGCTGACCACTGACGCAATGTTGTCGTTCAGGCTCATTTTTCAAAATAAAAGCCTGAAACTATGTATTGTGACACTAGACACATTAGGGAAGCCATAGATAAAGAAATCTGGTTGATATCTCATTCACTGCTCAATAGGGACGCATAGGAACGCAGCGCTTTCTAAATAAGAGTCCCTTCCTGATTGGATTTTTCTCAGGCTTTCGCCTGCAATATCAGTTCTGCTATACTCACAGACAATATTTTTACAGTTTTGGAAACTTTAGAGTGTTTTCTATCCTAAGCTGTCAATTATATGCATATTCTAGCATCTTGTCCTGACAAAATAGCCTGTTTACTTTAGGAACGTTATTTTTCCAAAAATTAAAATAGTGCCACCTAGTTTCAAGAGGTTTTAAAAAAACATCCTAACGATTGATTCCATACATCGTTTGACATGTTTCTAAAGGACTCTAACGGAACTTTTGAGTTTTTGTCTGGATGAAATGCTCGCGCTTCATGAAGATGGATTACCGGGCTGGACATAAATGATGGAACTTTATGGAACAAATCAGTCATTTATTGTCGAACTGGGATTCCTAGGAGTGCCTTCTGATGAAGATCATCAAACGTAAGTGAATATTTATGGTATTGTTTCTAACTTTGTTGATCCCAAAATGGCGGCTATTCCTCTGGCTGTTTTGGGTTCTGAGCGCCGTTCTCAGATTATGCTTTTTCTGTAAAGTTTTTTAAAAATCTGACACAGCGGTTGTATTAAGGAGAAGTCTATCTTTAATTCTGTGAATAACATTAGTATCTTTTATCAATGTTTATTATTTGGTATTTCTGCAAAATCACTGGATGTTTTGGAAACAAAACATTACTGCACGTAAGGCGCCAATGTAAACTGAGATTTTTGGATTATCGAACAAAACATACATGTATTGTGTAACATGATGTCCTATGAGTGTCATCTGATGAAGATCATCAAAGGTTAGTGATTAATTTGATCTATATTTCTGCTTTTTGTGACTCCTATCCTTGACTGGAAAAATGGCTGTGAGTTTTTTCAAATTGGCGGTGATCTAACATAATCATATGTTGTGCTTTAGCTGTGAAGCTTTTTTTTTAAATCGGACACGATGGGTAGATTAACAAGATGTTTATCTTGTTGCTGTATTGGACTTGTTAATGTGGGAAAGTTACTTACATATTTCTAAAAAATATTTTTGAATTTCGCGCGCTGCCTTTTCAGCGGAATGTTGTCGAGGTGTTCCACTAGAGCTAGAAAGGTTCATTGAAATGCATTCCAGGTGACTACCTCATGAAGCTGGAGAGAATGCCAAGAGTGTGCAAAAATGTCATCAGGGCAAAGGGTGGCTACTTTAAAGAATCTCAAATATAAAATATATTTAGATTTGTTTAACACTTTTTTGGATACTACATGATTCCATATGTGTTATTACATAGTTTTGATGTCTTCACTATTATTCTACAATGGAGAAAATAGTACAAATAAAGAAAAACCCTGGAATGAGTAGGTGTGTCCAAACTTTTGACTGGTACTGTATATTAAGGGGATTTTTTGTATATAAATCTGTGCCTGTTTTCCTTTTCTTCCCAGTTGGAGTACTGGATAGGGAGAGGGTGGCTACATGAGAATGATCCGGAATGGCAGTAACACGTGTGGTATCGCAAGCTATGCGCTCTACCCTATTTTAAGAACCATATAGTTGATAAAGTATCAGAGACAGAACACATCATCTTGGTAGATAGGTGTTCAGAGGTTAATAAAAAGTATTGATTTGGTTTATTTGTGGGGGTGATGGTGCCAGGTATTCTGTCTTTTATACTGTACCACTCTGAGTAATGCTATGGCTGTATTGCATTGTGATGGAGAATAAAGCTCAATTGGATTGACATTTGACTGCAATTGTTTTTCTATTTCGGCCGACTGTGGCAGGTTCGTCTAGAATGTTGATGTTAGTATTGGATGTTTTGTATATAACGTTAAATACCAGGACTGGGTATAGCACTAGATACTCTGCATCAAGGTATCTGATTGCTTTGAAGCTATTTCTTTGCACAGTGAGGCCTCTTGAAAAATCCCTTTCAATCTGCAAGAATGTCAAACAAGGGGACGTAGGATTGGGAACATAATCAGTGTGTAAGCAACGCTATACTTTGGTTTGTATTCTATTTCCTTCTATTATATTGTTATTTAATTCACCTGGTTCATAGGTTTACACCTTACATAGTTTCACAACTGTGAAATGTGACCTGTGGTACATACTACAAATACTATCTATGCCATGCCAACTTACTGCTCCACAAACACCTCTGAGAAAAAGCAAGTGGTACCCAGGTGATCTTTAACAACCTCCAAACTAAGCATACTGATATGCTCAGTCTTCCTGTAGGTATACCAGTCAATTTGTATACAGGCATTCTATTTGGCCCTAGTTTTACAGGGAGTGGAGCTCCTAGTTATTTACTCCTCATAGTTCCCACAGCCAAGCTCCTCTACAGTGCGGGAGGTAGATTTGCTGTCTTGCAGACGTATGAAAATGACGCAAGGGAGTTTTTCCTGGATTGGAGGAGTATGAGGATTAGTGTTGCGGTGTGCTTTATTTGGCCCCTACACAAAGGGCCAGAGAGGACCACAGAGACATCCAAACTGTGGGTATAACTATCTGGCACAGAGCCACCAGAGCAGTAAGGATCTCTGGCTCCCAAGGAAGTACTGTGACCCCTCATTCAACAGCCAGTCAGCTGGAGCCATCACCCAGGTATTTCTGTACTAGATTACAGATCTTGTGTTTAAGGTTGTTGAGTAACTGATTTGTTAATAGTTGTCAGGGGCTTCTGTCTGAGATTAATTTTTACTGTAGACATGCAAAACATTTAGTCCACCATTTTGAAAAAGCCTGCTAATTACAAATATTAATGGAGTATGTCCACAAATTACATGTAGATGTTTAAGTAAGAAAATGTTGAACAACACAAATATATGTATTAATTTGTTACACACAGGGTACACAAACAAAGACAGATTAGCCTTAAACATTTGAAAAATATTTCTTGATTCCTCTCTAAAGGGAACAAATGGTCCAAACGACAGAACTTTTGATACTTTCATCTTCAGGTGGTGTGTCCTCAAATCAATCAATCAAATGTATTTCTGAAGCCCTTTTTACATCAATTGATGTCACAATGATCCCCATTGTTCTTTGGTCACGTGTTGATTTAGTTGTGCAATATACCATACCTTGATTTACCACTCAAACAAGCAATGGTTTTGAATTGAAACCTCTGGAATTTTCACAACAAAATTGTCTCTGAGTGACTTACATAAAATGGGTTGCTTGGCAAGTCCATATTTACATTAAATAATGATTTTGAATAGCAGCACAATAGAGATAAACAGTGCATGTCCTTCTAACTAGGGTCGTGTTTTACCTTACTTTCCGCCCGTCCAAGCTTTCTTCAATTAAATAATGTGCTGCGTAAAGTTCAGGATGGGCTGAAAACACGTAGGACTATAGTCCTGATAGTCCTTGCTTTCCACTCACAGCCCCTGTCATCCTGTATAAACACCTAAATTGAAACATGCTATACATAAAATCAGAGCTCAGTTTCTCAACTTCACAACGCTGTCTGGGTAGTCACTGACAGCCGTTATCAACATGAGCACAACAAGATGCCCCCATCCCTCCCACTAATTGGGCTACTTTTGAACATTTGTTGTTGTCTGAATGAGGGATATGCTGTAAATCAAGAAGAGACGAAAGATGAGACGTTTAGGATTATAATAAATATCACTTTGATGTCATACAAATAAACCACAAACCCATGAGTCCAAAAACTGATCTGTATTTTCTATTGGAACTTTATAGAGTAAACACTTTTGCATTCAAAAAGCTGCCTTAAGCTGACTTTTCCCCTCCATACAGAGGTGTGGCCCTAGATACTACAGAGAGGACAAGGCCTCCTAGGGGCCAGTGTGTACCCTGCAACTGTAACGGCCTGTCCAATGAATGTGACGAACAAACAGGGAGATGTCTGGTGGGTTTCTCTCTCTCTCTCCATCTATCAATCTATCCCTCTATCACTCTCTCTCACACACACGCACACATACAGTGGCTTGAAAAAGTATTCACCCCCCTTGGCATTTTTCCTACTTTGTTGCCTTTACAACCTGGAATAATTTTTGGGGGAGTTGTATCATTTGATTTGCACAACATGCCTACCAAAATATTTTATATTGTGAAACAAACAAGAAATAACACATAAAAACAGAAAACTTGAGCGTGCATAACTATTCACCCCCCAAAGTCAATACTTTGTAGAGCCATCTTTTGCAGCCATTACAAGCTGCAAGTCTCTTGGGATATGTCTCTATAAGCTTGGCACATCTAGCCACTGGGATTTTTGTCCATTCTTCAAGGCAAAACTGCTCTAGCTCCTTCAAGTCGAATGGATTCCGCTGGTGTACAGCAATCTTTAAGTCATACCACAGATTCTCAATTGGATTGACGTCTGGGCTTTGACTAGGCCATTCCAAGACATTTAAATGCTTCCCCTTAAACCACTCAAGTGTTGCTTTAGCAGTATGCTTAGGGTCTTTGTCCTGCTGGAAGGTGAACCTCTGTCCCAGTCTCAAATCTCTGGAAGACTAAAACAGTTTTCCCTCAAGGTGTTCCCTGTATTAAGCGCCATCCATCATTCCTTCAATTCTGACCAGTTTCCCAGTCCCTGCCGATGAACAACATCCCCACAGCATGATGCTGCCACCACCATGCTTCACTGTGGGGATGGTGTTCTTGGGGTGATGAGAGGTGTTGGGTTTGTGCCAGACATAGCGTTTTCCTTGGTGGCCAAAAATATCAATTTTAGTCTCATCCGACCAGAGTACCTTCTTCCATATGTTTGGGGAGTCTCCCACATGCCTTTTTCTTTTTTTCTTTAAGCAATGGCTTTTTTCTGGCTACCTTTCCATATACCCCAGCTCTGTAGAGCGTGTGGCTTAAAGTGGTCCTATGGACAGACGCTCCAATCTCCGCTGTGGAGCTTTGCAGGGTTATCTTTGGTCTATTTATTGCCTCTGATTAATGCCCTCCTTGCCTGGTTTGTGAGTTTTGGTGGGCGGCCCTCTCTTAGCAGGTTTGTTGTGGTGCCATATTCTTTCCATTTTTTAATAATGGATTTAATGGTGCTCATTGGGATGTTCAAAGTTTCAGATATCTTTTTATAACCCAATCCAGATCTGTACTTCAACCACAGCTTTGTACATGACCTGTTTGGAGAGCTCCTTGGTCTTCATGGTGCCACTTGCTTGGTGGTGCTCCTTGCTTAGTGGTGTTGCAAACTCTGGGGCCTTTCAGAACAGGTGTATATATACTGAGATCATGTGACACTTAGATTCCACACAAGTGGACTTTATTTAAAAACTTCTTAGGGCTAGGCCCGTTTTTTTTCAATTTCCGCCTGAATGACGTTCCCAAAGTAAACTGCCTGTTGCTCAGGCCCTGAAGCCAGGATATGCATATAATTGGTACCATTGGAAAGAAAACAATTTGAAGTTGGTAGTAATGTTAAAATAATATAGGAGAATATAACACAATAGATATGGTAGGAGAAAATCCAAAGAAAAAGCAACCGGAATTAATTGTTTTGAGAGAGACCATCCTCTTACAATGGCAAGTATAAGGGCATACTGAAAATTAGCTCCCAGGGTGCAATTCCTATGGCTTCCACAGGGTGTCAGCAGTCGATGTTCAAGGTTTCAGGCTTGTAACTTTCAAAACGAATAAGAAATAGCAGTTTTAGTACAGGGACACAGTCTTGGAAATGTGTGTTTGCACGCACCATGAAGACAGGATGCACCTGCTAAAATCGGTATCCTATTGAACATACTTCTTTCCGTAAGTAATATTATAGTTTGATTACATTTCAGGGTATCTCAGGAATACATAGAAATGTATTTTGACTTGTTGAAACAAAGTTTAAGGGTAGATTTTCGGATTCCTTTCTCTGCATGTTGAACGAGTGGATTACTCAAATCGATGGTGCTGACTTTTTGGGATATAAAGAAGGATTTTAAAAAACGACACTACATGTTATAGCTGGGACCCTTTGGATGACAAATCAGAGGAAGATTTTCAAAAGGTCAGTGAATATTTAATCGCTATTCGTGAATTTATGAAACCTGTGCCTGTGGAAAAATATTTTGAAATGGGGCGCCGTCCTCAAACAATCACATGGCATGTTTTCGCTGTAGTAGCTACTGTAATCGGACAGTGCAGTTAGATTAACAAAAATATAAGCTTTCAACCGATATAAGACACATATATGTACCTAAATGTTTAATATCCATATTTTTTTTGAAAATTTTTTTGAATTGCGCCGCCCTCCAGTTTCACCGGAAGTTGTCCCGCTAGCGTAGGCTTATGTGACTTCTGAAGGTAATTGGTTGCACCAGATCTTATTTAGGGGCTTCATAGCAAAGGGGGTGAACATGTGTACGCACCACTTTTCAGTTTTTTTTATTTTTTATTTATTTTTTGAAACAAGTTTTTTTAAATTTCACTTCACCAATTTCGACTATTTTGTGTGTGTTCATCATATGAAATCCAAATAAAAATCCATTTAAATTACAGGTTGTAATGCAACAAAATAGGAAAAACGCCAAGGGGGATGAATACTTTTGCAAGGCACTACACACACAGCAGGATAGATCATTTCTGACTCACCAGTAAGGTAAACATACTGTATGGCTTAGTTCTGCTTTTTCCAAAACCTGCTGATCCAGATGGATATCAGTCATATCCACAGATTAGCATTCATGCCAGACTACATTACCTCTCACATCATGAACCATACCACCAACATTCCACAAGCCTGCTTCATTGATAAACAGAGAGAACACTTTATTTTCCAGAACTGTCAGTACAATACTAATGGACATCGATGTGAGCGCTACAAAGTGGGTAACTACGGCAATGCTGCCCAGAGGACCTGTCGTGGGTGTCTTATCCCTGAAGCTCTATCTCTTAATGCATATAGAAGGTAAACTATAACTCAAAGTATTTCAATATGATAATATAATGATACATCATTGTCATGATAATCCCCACCTCTTTTCTTGCACTCTCAGATCTCCTTCATCACCTGAGGGAGGCGAAATCTAGTATACCCAACATAAATGTGGCAGTGGAGGAGGTGGCCAGGATGATGAAGGAGGTGCAGCGCATGGTGCAGGAGATGAGCGAACTTGGCTGCAGTAACCAGACAAGGAGGCTGCCAGGGAGCAAGAGGAGGCTCACAAACGTGAGATCTGGGCTTTTTGGATTAGATTAAAGTCACTTACAGTATAGGGCAGCACTTTATTGAGCATTCTTTTGAATGAGACATTCCATACATCAATGTGACACAAGTTCTTGATAGATATGACTTAAGGTGCAAAGGGTAATACATGTGTTCCTCTCAGTATTGGACTTCATCAGGAACAATAGGACAACTCCATTGGATGACAACCTGGCTGTAGCCAATGAGGCGGCAGAGTCCCTGATGACGTGGGGCTCTGCGTTGATGAATCTGGCAGAGGCTGTGGCACAAGCAGAGGATATGGTAAACAGGACATGGAGCCTCAACTCCAGCAGTACTGACTTCCTAAGAGACCTGATGGTAATGTCAAATACTGAAGAATAACATCTATGAAATGTTGTAGATACAACACAAAAAATGTCCTTCCTTTTTCCAAATAATTTACTAGCAATTAAAAGATGAGCTGGAGAGGAAACGTGATTCAATCCAATCAATATGACCAAATATAAATTGAGGAATATCACAAACCTTTTGGAAATGATGAAGGAGCACAAACAAGGTATGAAGCAGATGAATTCAAATTGTTTCCAGTGGATATTATTATTTATCTCGTAATGAAGGAGGCATTAAAAATGTCATTTAAATCTTTCAGGAATATGAGCACCTTGCAGCCGAGATAGATCAAATCAAATTTATTTATAAAGCCCTTCTTACATCATCACAGTGCTGTACAGAAACCGCAGGTGTAGAAGCACAGTGGCTAGGAAAAACTCCTTAGAAAGGCCAGAACCTAGGAAGAAACCTAGAGAGGAACCAGGCTATGAGGGGTGGCCAGTCCTCTTCTGGCTGTGCCGGGTGGAGATTATAACAGAACATGGCCAAGATGTTTAAATGTTCATAGATGACCAGCAGGATAAAATAATAATAATCACAGTGGATTTTGAGGGTGCAACAGGTCAGCAACACAGGAGTAAATGTCAGTTGGCTTTTCATAGCCGATCATGCAGAGTATCTCTACCGCTCCTGCTGTCTCTAGAGAGTTGAAAACAGCAGGTCTGGGACAGGTAGCACGTTCGGTGAACAGGTCAGGATTCCATAACCACATGCAGAACAGTTCAAACTGGAGCAGCAGCACGGCCAGGTGGACTGGGGACAGCAAGGAGTCATCCGGCCAGGTAGTCCTGAGGCATGGTCCTAGGGCCAAGGTCCTCTGAGAGAGAGAAAGAAAGAAAGGAAGAGAGAGAGAAAGAGAGAATTAGAGAGAGCACACTTAAATTCACACAGGACACCAGATAAGACAGGAGAAAAACTCCAGATATAACAGACTGACTCTAGCCCCCCCGACACATAAACTACTGCAGCATAAATACTGGAGGCGGAGACAGGAGGGATTGGGAGACACTGTGGCCCCATCCAACAATACCCCAGGACAGGGCCAAACAGGCAGGATATAACCCCACCCACTTTGCCAAAGCACAGCCCCCACACCACTAGAGGGATACCTTCAACCACCAACTTATCATCCTGAGACAAGGCTGAGTATAGCCCACAAAGATCTCCGCCACGGCACAACCCAAAGGGGGGCCGGGACCCAGACAGGAAGATCACGTTAGTGACTCAACCCACTCAAGTGACGCACCCCTCCTAGGGACGGCATGGAAGAGCACCAATAAACCAGTGACTCAGCCCCTGTAATAGGGTTAGAGGGAGCCAAGCCCAATCTCACTGAGACACTGAATGATATCGCTAAAGCAAAGCAGGAGGGCATCGTTGTCATGGCAGAGGAGCATGACGAGGAGCTAAACAGACTGGCAATGGAACTACAAATGTAGGTAGACAAGAGGGGGTTAGGTTGTTCTTAGGTGGGGGCCTACTTCTTCATACCCCACAGATGTTTCCTATGTCGGGACCTTTGTGTGGACTGTATGGACTGTCACGCCCTGATCTGTTTCACCTGTCACCTGGGATTGTCTCCACCCCCTCCAGGTATCGCTTATTTTCCACAGTGTATTTATCCCTGTGTTTTCTGTCTCTCTATGCCAGTTTGTCTTGTATGTTTAGTCAAGTCAACCAGTGTGTTTTTCCCTGTACTCCTTTTCTATTCTCTTTTGCTAGTCCTCCCGGTTTTGACCACTGCCTTACTCTGGACTACTTTCCCGCCTGCCTGATCATCCTGCCTGCCAAGACCTTGATTCTGCCTGCCCTTCGGTACCTATTGGACTCTGAACTGGTTTTGACCTTTTGCCTGTACACGACCATTCTCTTGCCTAGCCCTTTTGGGATTAATAAACATTGTACGACTCCAACCATCTGGCTCCTTTGTCTGCATCTGAACCTCGCCTTGTGCCTTGATAATGGACCACTGTGAGCGTTGTATTCCTTGTTATTGCAGGGCAGTACACAATGCCACCAACAGCTCAGACATGCAGCATGCTGCTGAAAGCGTGAGAGCCTACAGCAGAATAATAAAAGCCATTGAAGAGGCAGAGATTGCGGCCAACATATCCAAAGAGGCAGCCGAAAAAGCTCTGAAGGTGATTATTCTGGTCCGGATGCTACAGCCACCATGAACTTAAATTCACAATGACATGGAAAATAGTTAACATACCATGCAAAATTAGTTCACATATCTCTTAACTTTGATATGTTTCAGGATGTGGAGGAGAAAGGTCTGACCAACAGGTCCGAGGAGCTAAATAATAATGCAAGAAGCTTATTGACAGAGGCCATGAATGCCGAGAAGGACCTTAAAGGTGTAGTAATCATCCTAATTCTTGCTTTTTAATGACACTTAAAGCTACATTAGAAACAAGAATTGCACCAAAATGTATGATGTTATTGACCCATTCTCAATCCTTCCAGGTTGACATTTATTGTCATGAGTCTTATCATGGAGGCAGAACTGAGCAATGTATCCTTAGATGGGCCAGCTGCAAAGTCAAAATGAGCTATATTGTAAAAATTAGGTTAGGCATTAGGGTTAGCAGTGTGGTTAAGGTTAAAAAGGATTAGGTTTAAAATCAGATTTTAGACTTTGTGGCTGTGCCAGCTAGTGACCACTCGGCATAACTTCATCCAGTGCAAGATTCATGACAATGAATGCCAACCTGCTAAATGATATGGGGCAAATGCTTTGCTGTATGATGTTGAAAAAAGTTTGCACTTTGAACCTGTTAATGGAGGGATTGAGGCCAATTCACACTACAGTATATTGTATGCCCCTCAATAAAACACATTCCAGTGTCTCTGTCTGATATTTCCTTCTGATTCTGATATTTTATCATACACTGAGTATACCAAACTTTAGGAACACCTTTAATATTGAGTTGCACACCTCCCCTTTTGTCCTCAGAACAGCCTCAATTCGTTGGGGAATGGACTCTACAAGGTGTCACAAGCATTCCACAGGGACGCTGACCTATGTTGACTTCAATGCTTCCCGCAGTTGTGTCAAGTTGGCTGGATGTCCTTTGGATGGCAGACCATTCTTGATGCACACAAAGGAAACTGTTGAGATTGAAAAGCCCAGCAGCTTTCCTGTTCTTTAGACACTCAAACCAGTGCGCCTGGCACCTACTACCATACCCCATTCAAAGGCACTTAAATATTTTCTCTTGCCCATTCACCCTCTGAATGGCACACATACACAAGCCATGTCTCAATTGTCTCAAGGCTTAAAAATGTGTGAATTTAAGTATGCTCTCTCTAATTCTCTCTTTCTCTCTTTCTTTCTCTCTCTTGGAGGACCTGAGCCCTAGGACCATGCCTCAGGACTACCTGGCAGGATGACTCCTTGCTGACCCCAGTCCACCTGGTCGTGCTGCTGCTCAAATTTCAACTGTTCTGCCTGCGGCTATGGAATCCTGACCTGTCCCCTGGACGTGCTACCTGTCCCAGGCCTATTATTTGACCATGCTGGTCATTTATGAACATTTGAACATCTTGGCCATGTTCTGTTATAATCTCCACCCGGCACAGCCAGAAGAGGACTGGCCACCCCTCATAGCCTGGTTCCTCTCTAGGTTTCTTCCTAGGTTTTGGCCTTTCTAGGGAGTTTTTCCTAGCCAACGTGCTTCAACACCTGCATTGCTTGCTGTTTGGGGTTTTAGGCTGGGTTTCTGTACAGCACTTTGAGATATCAGCTGATGTACGGAGGGCTATATAAATACATTTGATTTGATTTAATAACCAGAACCAAAGTGAACTCCACTGTTTTTGACAAGGTGGTTTTTAACAGGCACACCTCTGGGGAAACATTCTGGATTTGATACTAGCTTGATGACATGACAGTTTGCCCATGATGGAAACCGCTCCCTTGTAATCCTGTTTGCTTACTATTTCTCTAGAGTTTAGCAAGATGCCGAGGCCAGTCTCACACACAGCTTTACATCACAGTCCAAGTGTCTAAGGAGAGTTAGCGGCTAAACACAGCAGTTGGCCTCCTCAACCTGGACACCAACAGTGTGGTCTTCTACGTGGATGGCTATCCTGATGACTTCACTGTAATTACAGTCCTCTATCCCTTTGTCTTGCAGGTGCGTTGTGCCTCTGCATCATCCTCAGATTGTTGAATACAGAAGTACACTTTACTAGTCTGTAATCAGCGGGACCAGACCAGTCTTATTCTCCATATTCAAGTTTTGTTTTAATTCACTTTGTATGCCCCTCCTTCATTAGCCTCCAGTGGAGCTGCGTTACCCTCGTGCTGTGGAGCCATCAAACTGTCTACTATCAATGGACAATTATTTAGTCTGTACAACTTTAAGAATGCCATCAGCGTAGACAAACAGCCCTATATAAAGTAAGAACCAACAAAAGGGGATCACCACCTTGTTTTAACATCTATAAAAGAGACCATACTGTACAGAATGGTGAATGCTGTCCAAATTTGGCCAGTTATGCCCTGTACCATTACCATAGATATAGCAGTCCTCTCTGCTTAAATGTCAGAATGTATCATGCAGTTCTTTCCTCCTGTCAGAGTTTGGGTTAGTCAACAGTCAACAGTGCCTTATTATTTTGACGGCATTGGTTACGGTTTGGTTCCAGACATTAAGACCCTGAAATCCAGAGAAGAAGACTGGTCAAGTTCCACACAAACAGCCGGGTGTGGAATGCATTACTGTTTTATATAGGAAATGAGGTATGTATGTATATCTGATATCAGGTGCAAATGTTGATTTGAATCACATGCAGAAACCATTGAATAATTAGTACATGCAAGTGAATGAAAGACTTGGTTTACATTGTAAGTAGTGTAATCAATTAAGCATACAATATCATAAAGTACACACCGGAAATTCAAGGTATTGCAGTTGAACATGAATAGATTAAATCCTAATTGAGAATTTATGGTTTTGTCTGTAGTGTAAATGTCGTCATGAATGTTGTATTTCATAGGATTTGTATACTAACGTTATTGTGGAGAGAGGTTGTATTGTGCTGCAGGGAAGGCCAGACAACTAAGTCCTCAAAGCCAAGAGTACTGGGAAAGTTTCATTCATTGTAAGTTAGTAACACAGACTCGCAGTGCACAGTTCACCCAGAAAGGCTTGCTCTCTCTAATTCTCTCTTTCTCTCTCTCTCTCTTTCTTTCTTTCTTTCTCTCGGAGGACCTGAGCCCTAGGACCATGCCTCAGGACTACCTGGCATGATGACTCCTTGTTGTCCCCAGTCCACCTGGCCGTGCTGCTGCTCCAGTTTCAACTGTTCTGCCTGCGGCTATGGAACCCTGACCTGTTCACTGTGATTACTATTATTTGACCATGCTGGTCATTTATGAACATTTGAAAATCTTGGCAATGTTCTGTTAAAATCTCCACCCGGCACAGACAGAAGAGGACTGGCCACCCCTCATAGCCTGGTTCCTCTCTTGGTTTCTTCCTAGGTTTTGGCCTTTCTA
The DNA here is from genome assembly GCF_034236695.1 of Oncorhynchus nerka. Lineage (NCBI taxonomy): Eukaryota > Metazoa > Chordata > Actinopteri > Salmoniformes > Salmonidae > Oncorhynchus > Oncorhynchus nerka. The sequence goes on along the minus strand of NC_088419.1, from coordinate 62,524,394 downwards.
GGGAGTTTTAGCCACCATGCTTCTACACCTGCATTGCTTGCTGTTTGGGGTTTTAGGCTGAGTTTCTGTACAGCACTTTGATATATCAGCTGATGTAAGAAGGGCTTTATAAATACATTTGATTTTGATTTGATCATTTTCATGATTCATTCAGGACTATCTGTAATCATGGTAGCATCCATATTAATGTAGAAGTGTTTAGAAACATTTTCTATTCTTATTTACAATTAAAGTGACAAAAAATGACACAAGACATTATTTACCATTAATTTCTATTGGGCACAAAATGATCTGAAACACAACCAAAACAAACAAACAGCAAGTGCATCCAACAAGTTTGTAATCTCAAACTGGATGTAATCATTGCATGCTAGGAATATGAGACTAAATACTACATTTTTGACTAGTTTAATACACATATAAGTGAATTTGTACCAATACCTTTGGTCCTCTAAAATGGGGGGACTATGTACAGAAAGTGCTATAATTTCAAAACGGTTCACCCGATATGGATGATGACCTATGATGTCTGCACTATGACCTAATTACATTGTATCATTTCAAATCCAATGTGCTGGAGTACAGAGCCAAAATGAACAAAACATTTCACTGTCCCAATACTTTCGGAGCTCACTATATGTAATAGAAAGACACTCTCTCTCTGTGCATTAACAATTTACTTCACTAGAGGATACTGCAGTGCTCCCATTACTGTGTTGCTCGCTTTGCGAGGTCGTTCACACTCTTTTGGGGTTCAAGGCAATGTTTTCTAAATGTTTTATGAATTGAACATTAACATGTTTTCAATTACAGTGAGAGTGACTTTGGTGTATTTAATGAATTAACAGGAAAAATATCTTCATCAAGATGAACTGGCACACAAGTCAACCCTAGTGAGGCTAAAATAGAATTGATTTGATCTCAAAACCATGTCTGACATTGATCACTGAACAGTACTTGCTGCTGTATATCAAAAACTACAATTGCATAATCTGTTAAAAGTTGAAGTTTAACCAAATGCTTGTTAAAACCAGTAAAAGGAATTCCAAACATTACGCCTGAACAATTTTCTCAATATTATGATAGGACTGCAGGCAAAAGGTATGTACTAATGAGTAATAAAATCCAATTGGCATGCCATATAGTCATCATTAAGACTAGGAAGAAGAAGATGATGTTATGGGGTTCTAGACTCTCCTTCTAGGCTGACTGCGGTAGTCTACTGAGGTTAGTTCTGCACAAAGCTAGGACCCCCTGGCTTGGCACACATCATTTATTCATGCAGGGTGCACTAGTGTGTGTCTAATGCACGTCTGGACTTAGCTCATACTGAGACCAGGGACTGCAGAGTCCAGACAACTTCTTCTCTCTCCCTCTATCCACTCTGTATCTCAATCTTGCAAATCAAATACAACATAATGAAATGCTAATGTCAATATGCAAGATCCTTTTGACTTGTTTATATTGTCCTTATAGTTGGGGACACACCCTTGTCACATATCTCACTGCTCACCACACCAGCACCTGTCTGTGCTTGCAATCCAGGAAGAAAGGAACAACAAAGAGATGGATACATAATATATATATATATTTTAAATTAAATACAGTATTTAATTCTAAACCAGGGGTCTCAAACATTTTCTAGCATGAGAGCTATACTACATGACCAAAGATATGTGGACACCTGCTCATCGAACATCTCATTCCAAAATCATGGGCATTAAAATGCTATAACAGCCTCCCTCCACTCTCTCCAGTCAAGTTCTTCCACACCAATCTCAACAAGCAATTTCTGTATGGACCTCACTTTCTGCACAGGGGCATTGTCATGCTGAAACAGGAAAGGGCCTTCCACAAACTGTTGCCACAAAGTTGGAAGCACAGAATTGTTTATAAAGTAATTGTATGCTGTAGAGTTAAGCAATAGCCAAATCCACTAAGTTGAAAAGGTGTCCACATACTTTAGTATATATAGTGTACATTAAAAAAATAAAACATGTCGCGAGCAACTGATTTTTTTCTATACTGAGCAAAAATATAAACGCAACATGCAATAAAGATTCTACTGAGTTACAGTTCATATGAGGAAATCAGTCAATTGAAATAAATAAATTAGTTCACACCCTGATCTGTGTCACCTGTTTTTGTGATTGTCTTCGCCACCCTCTAGGTGCCGCCCATCTTCCCCATTATCCCCTGTGTATTTATACCTGTGTTCTCTGTTTGTCTGTTGCCAGTTTGTCTGGTTTGTCAAGTCAACCAGCGGTTTTGTGTCTCAGCGCCTGCTTTTCCCAGTCTCTCTTTTTCTCACCCTCCTGATTTTGACTCTTGCCTGTCCTGACTCTGAGGCCGCCTGCCTGACCACTCTTCCTGACCACTATGACTGCCCCTGAGCCTGCCCCCGAGCCTGCCTGCCTGCCGACCTGTACCTTTGCCCCACCTCTGGATTATTGACCTCTGCCTACCCTGAGCCTGCCTGCCATCCGGTTCCGTTGCCCCACCTCTGGTTTACCGACCCCTGCCTGCCTTGACCTGTCTATTGCCTGCCCCTTTTTGATTAATAAACCATTGTTAATTCAATGTTGTGGATCAGAAAACCAGTCATTATCTGGTGTGACCACCATTTGCCTCATGCAATGTGACACATCTGCTTCGCACAGAGTTGATCAGGCTGTTGATTGTGGTCTGTGGAATGTTGTCCCACTCAAATCAAATCAAATTGATTTATAAAACCCTTCTTACATCAGCTGATATCTCAAAGTGATGTACAGAAATCCAGCCTAAAACCCCAAACAGCAAGCAATGCAGGTGTAGAAGCACGGTGGCTAGGAAAAACTCCCTAGAAAGGCCAGAACCTAGGAAGAATCCTAGAGAGGAACCAGGCTATGAGGGGTTGCCAGTCCTCTTCTGGCTGTGTCGGGTGGAGATTATAACAGAACATGGCCAAGATGTTCAAATTATCATAGGTGAACAGCAGGGTCAAATAATAATAATCACAAGGGTGCAACAGGTCAGCACCTCAGGAGTAAATGTCAGTTGGCTTTTCATAGCCGATCATTCAGAGTATCTCTACCGCTCCTGCTGTCTCTAGAGAGTTGAAAACCGCAGGTATGGGACAGGTAGCACGTCCGGTGAAAAGGTCAGGATTCCATAGCCGCAGGCAGAACAGTTGAAACTGGAGCAGCAGCACGGCCAGGTGGACTGGGGACAGCAATGAGTCATCAGGCCAGGTAGTCCTGAGGCATGGTCCTAGGGCTCAGCTCCTCCGAGAGAGAGAAAGAGAGAGAGTTAGCAAGAGAATACTTAAATTCAAACATGACACCGGATAAGACAGGAGAAATACTCCAGATATAACAGACTGGTCCTAGCCCCCCAACACATAAACTACTGCAGCACAAATACTGTAGAGAAAGAAAGCCTCTTCAAAGGCTGTGCAAAGTTGCTGGATATTGGAGGGAATTGGAAAACACTGTTTTACACATCAATTCAGATCATCCCAAACATGCTCTATGGGTGACATGTCTGGTGAGTATACAAGCCATGGAAGAACTGATACACTTTCAGCTTCCAGGAATTGTGTTCAGATCCTTGCTACATGGGGCTGTGAATTATCATGCTGAAACATGAGGTGATGGTGGTAGATGAATGGCATGACAATGGGCCTCAGGATCTCGTCACGATATCTCTGTGCATTCAAATTGTCGTCGATAAATTGCAATTGTGTTCATTGCCCATACCATAACCCCACCGCCACCTTGGGGAACTCTGTTCACAACGTCGATATCAGCAAACCGCTTGCCCACATGATGCAATACACGTCGTTTACTGTTGTGAGGCCGGTTGGATGTACTGCCAAATTCTCTAAAACAACATTGGAGGTGGCTTATGGTAGAGAAATGAACATTAAATTCTCTGGTAATATCTCTGGACATTTCTGCAGTCAGCATGCCAATTGCATGCCCCCAAAACTTGAGACATCGGTGGAATTGTGTTGTGTGACAAAACTGCACATTTTTAGAGTGGCCTTTTGTTGTCCCCCGCACAAGGTACACCTATGTAATGATCATGCTGTTTAATCAGCTTTCTGATATGCCACACCTGTCAGGTGGATGGATTATCTTGGGAAAGGAAGAAAGGCTCACTAACAGAGATGTAAATACATTTCAGCACAACATTTGAGAGAAAAAATAGATGAGGTCTGGAAGGGGAAAAAACGAATTTAGATTTTTCTCCTGTGAGATACATTCAGCCTCTTGCGAATTGGAGGACAATTATGAAACACAGAGAGATGAAATCTATATTAGTTCATTTTTGGGGGGAAGCCTGGCTTCCCTTGGCATCCATGAATACACGCCACGGTCTCTCAAAGCTGAGGATTGTGAGGCGTGTGTAGCCTTTGATCTGATGTGACCACTGGTTGGGTTGGACCATTGGATGTGACAGTTCCCTGCTGTTGTTCTGATGCTCGCGCCTATTGGCTGGCTGTGAGGTGAAAGGTTTTTGCTGTCATAAAATTTGCTCTGAGAAGGGGGGCAGAGCAGGACATAGGAAATGGTACTGATGAGAGGAAATAGCCAGCAGGCAGGGGAAGCTGAGCCAGCACACAGTGCGATGGCAGGTTGCTGATTTACCACAGCAGCCTTCATCTTTGAAACCTCCTACTTGAGATGCGCTATGCTATACGTTATGACGACAATCAGTTTTTCGACTGACGACAATCATTGCGTGGGGCAGACAAAAAAAGCTAAACAGCCCTTTATTCTTGTTATGTAATAGCATAAAACACAGCAAGCAGAGGAGACTTTGACTTTGTGCATTGCAAATATCATGACGACCAGCTAGCACATTGTAAATTACGAGGAAGAACAGCTATGTCTAAATGAATGTATACCTATTTTAATCTTAGAAATAACATGTAAAGGGTGCATTGTGTGCATTTGCACGAAGCTCGAATGCGCGCCGAGGATTAATTTACCGGTGACCAATTTGAGTCGCCTTCTGAAGAGGTTTATCGTTGCACTGGTGTGATTCCTTCAGAATTTTGGCCGAAAGGAGCGTCTCTCACCTCATTTGTAAGGATATGCCGGAACAGTGTCATCATCAATAACCAAGTTGGGATAGTCTACTGGGAAGATTCATTTTGGAATCACATTTTGTTGAATATATTAATTATATCAAGCAGACGATAGGCATAAACAATGGCGGGCCCGGAGCAGTCCCAGCAGGTAGAGCAGAAAGCTGAGCCCATAGACGACGCTGAGCTCGCTCTTCAAGGTATCAACATGCTTCTCAACAACGGATTCAAGGAGAGCAACGAGCTTTTCAGAAAATATAGGTGAGATATTCTTCTTGGCCTTCATAATTTCATAAAACGTAGCCTATTATATGATAATATGTAGGTAAAGCAATATGCTGCACCTATCTAATCATGACAGATAACCTTGAATCATTATTAAATATTCACATGGTAGTAGCAAATGTACCCCCCAGCAAATTGAAGGTTGGACAGAAATATTGATAAAACATCAGAGCTCAGCATATTTCCTTTGAGATCGTACCCATCAGAGCCATACAGGCTATTTCATATTTGAGGCTTATACAAGGCTTTGGTATCATTAAAGTATTATAATCTCAGTGGCCAATTGCATCAGTAATTCCCCAAACACACTGTCCAACTAAAGTCCAAAACACAAAGACCGTTTGTTCTCTTTGGTAGAACACACTGGTGCCAAACAGTGCATGACCATGGTTAGGCATAGTTTTATTTGAAATGTTTAGCCTGTTTGCACTTGTGATTGTGATTATGATGATGTATTATTTGCTTTACCCTTTTTTTCCTCTTAAAGCTGCAGATGAATGTTATTGAGTTGGTGTAACATACTGTAATGAAACAGGCAGAGAGCGTACAATATAGGCTAATGAAAGTCTACATTTAAATCCAGTATTGTCTCTTCAAACCATCCCCCTTCATAGCCCCCCACCCTAAACAAGAACTGAAATAGTAGGTTATGTACTACATGCTGGCCCTGACATTCCAAACAGTTGAAGGGTAATGGTGACTGAGAAATGGAAGGATAGTGCACTGCACTCACAGCAATCCAGCTATGTTTGTGCCAACAGGAGAAACTTCCACTTACTGTGCTAATTTTAGCTCCGTGGATAATGAAGCCTTTCTCCCTCCATGAGTCGCTGATGATGCTGAAACAAAGGACTCAATGTCCCTCTCTGTAAAGCACGATGTGGGAAAACATATCTAGTGACTAAGAAGTTCATGGTTATTTTAGACCAATTTGATGAATGATTTTTGATAATCAATTATGATCTTTATCTTTAGTTTGTTTCCTTAGTAACATAACTTTTCCTCTTAGTCGATACTCAACATTCACTGGCTACTATTTCCCCTGCTTTCTTGAATTATGTTTGGTATTAGGCCGAAGTAACTGTCTCTATCGCTCACCCACTTCGTAAGTATTATATTATTTTTGTCGTCTTCTCCATACTTTCCATCCTTAACGTGTCTATCTCTCCCTTCCATTAACTCTGTCCTCTCTCTTCAGGACTCACAGTCCACTGATGAGCTTTGGGGCCAGTTTTGTCAGCTTCCTGGTGAGTTTCCTCAGACTGCATCTTGGCTGCAGTACAGATGTGTTGCCGTGACCCTTTGGTTGTTTTCCTGGAGATGGCTCACATCCTCTACTGACATTTTCTCTCATGACATCACCACAAGCATGCAAGCTAAGAGAGACAGGGCCAATTAAATGACTCATCCTAACAATGTTAGTGTGTGACATTACACCATACAGTGCATTGAGTGAGTTAGATGTGTCAAGACTTGACTCGACCCAATTTGTGAATGGATTACATCATCATGCCCACTATTGTCCATTTCCCCTCATTTTCAACTATTACCATAATGGATGCATCTTCAACTCATCAAAATAATTTAGCTGTGGAGACTATCACTCTCTTTGTAGTGATGTGTTTGACACTCTATTAGTCAGTCGGGGAAAAAAGAGAGAATGCAACAGATTTTCCGTAAAATGGTCACAAAACAAAATCCCCCTGTCACTGCCCCTCATGTCAGAGTTGGAGCAACTATGAAGGCAGAGATGACTTCATTCTCCTCTGTCCTCCCATGCAACAAAATGCCTGGAAGGATAATGCATCAGTTAAAGGACCACTGATGCATAGAGGGCCTCATAGTTGCACGAATGAAACATCATTTAAATAATCTGAAAAGCAAACCACATATTTGCAAGGGTTGGAGGATGCATTCTGTATGTACAGTTGAAGTCGGAAGTTTACATACACTAAGGTTGGAGTCATTAAAACTCGTTTTTCAACCACTCCACAAATTGCTTGTTAACAAACTATAGTTTTGGCACATCGGTTAGGACATCTACTTTGCATGACACAAGTAAGTTTTTCAACAATTGTTTACAAACAGATTATTTCACTTAACTCACTGTATCACAATTCCAGTGGGTCAGAAGTTTACATACACTAAGTTGACTGTGCCTTTAAACAGCTTGGAAAATTCCAGAAAATGATGTCATGGCTTTAGAAGCTTCTGATAGGCTAATTGACATAATTTGAGTCAATTGTAGGTGTACCTGTGGATGTATTTCAAGGCCTACCTTCGAACTCGGTGCCTCTTTGCTTGATATCATGGGAAAATCAAGATAAGTCAGCCAAGACCTCAGGAAAAAAAGTCTGGTTCATTCTTAGGAGCAATTTCCAAACACCTGAAGGTACCACGTTCATCTGTACAGACAATGGTACGCAAGTATAAACACCATGGGACCACGCAGCCATCATACCGCTCAGGAAAGAGACGCGTTCTGTTTCCTAGAGATGAACGTACTTTGGTGCGAAAAGTGCAAATCAATCCCAGAACAACAGCAAAGGACCTTGTGAAGATGCTGGAGGAAACAGGTACAAAAGTATCTAAATCCAATCAATCAATCAAATGTATTTATAAAGCCCTTCTTACATCAGCTGATGTCACAAAGTGATGTACAGAAACCCAGCCTAAAACTCCAAACAACAAGCAATGCAGGTGTAGATGCATGGTGGATAGGAAAAACTTCCTAGAAAAGCCCGAACCTAGGAAGAAACCTAGAGAGGAACCAGGCTATGAGGGGTGGCCAGTCCTCTTCTGGCTGTGCCTGGTGGAGATTATAACAGAACATGGCTAAGATGTTCAATGTTCATAGATGACCAGCAGGGTCAAATAATAATAATCACAGTGGTTGTTGAGGGTGCAACAGGTCAGCACCTCAGGAGTAAATGTCAGTTGGCTTTTCATAGCCGATCATTCAGAGTATCTCTACCGCTCCTGCTGTCTCTAGAGAGTTGAAAACAGCAGGTTTGGGACAGGTAGCACGTCCAGTGAACATTTCAGGGTTACATAGCCGCAGGCAGAACAGTTGAAACTGGAGCAGCAGCACAGCCAGGTGGACTGGGGACAGCAAGCCAGTAGTCCTGAGGCATGGTCCTAGGACTCAGGTCCTCCGAGAGAGAGAATTAGAGAGAGCATACTTAAATTCACACCGGATAAGACAGGAGAAATACTCCAGATATAACAGACTGACCCTAGCCCCCCGACACATGAAGTACTGCAGCATAAATACTTGAGGCTGAGACAGGAGGGGTCGGTAGACACTGTGGCCCCATCCAACAATAACCCCGGACAGGGCTAAACAGGCAGGATATAACCCCACCCACTTTGCCAAAGCACAGCCCCCACACCACTAGAGGGATATCTTCAACCACCAACTTACCATCCTGAGACAAGGCCGAGTATAGACCACGAAGATCTCCGTCACGGCACAACCCAAGGGGGGGCGCCAACCCGGACAGGAAGATCACGTCAGTGACTCAACCCACTCAAGTGATGCACCCCTCCTAGGGACGTCATGGAAGAGCACCAGTAAGCCAGTGACTCAGCCCCTGTAATAGGGTTAGAGGCAGAGAATCCCAGTGGAGAGAGGGGAGTAAAACAAGTCCTATATCGACATAACCTGAAAGGCTGCTATGCAAGGAAGAAGCTTCTGCTCCAAAACCACCATAAAAAAGCCAGACTACAGTTTGCAACTTCACTTGGGGACAAAGATCATACTTTTTGGAGAAATGTCCTCTGGTCTGATGAAACAAAAATAGAACTGTTTGGCCATAATGACCATCGTTAAGTTTGGAGGAAAAAGGTGGACGCTTGCAAGCCGAAGAACACCATCCCAACCGTTAAGCACGGGGGTGGCAGCATCCTGTTGTGGGGGTGCTTTGCTGCAGGAGGGACTGGTGCACTTCACAAAATAGATGGCATCATGAAGAGGGAAAATTATGTTGATATATTGAAGCAACACCTCAAGATATCATTCAGGAAGTTAAAGCTTGGTCGTAAATGGGTCTTCCAAATGGACAATGACCCCAAGCATACTTCCAAAGTTGTGGAAAAATGGCTTCAGGACAACAAAGTAAAGGTATTGGAGTGGGCAGAACTGAAAAAGTGTGTGCAAGCAAGGAGGCCTACAAAGCTGACTCGGTTACACCAGCTCTGTCAGGAGGAATGGGCCAAAATTCACCCAACTTATTGTGGGAAGCTTTTGTGGAAGGCTACCCAGAACATTTAACCCAAGTTAAACCATTTAAATGCAATGCTACCAAATACTAATTGAGTGTATGCAAACTTCTGACCCACTGGGAATGTGATGAAAGAAAAAAAAGCTGAAATGAATTATTCTCGACTATTATTCTGACATTTCACATTCTTAAAATAAAGTGGTGATCCTAACTGACCTAAAACAGGGAATTTTTACTAGGATTAAATGTCAGGAATTTGTGAAACTGAGTTTAAATATATTTGGCTGAGGTGTATGTAAACTTCCGACTTCAACTGTATCTACGAATCAGTAGATTTATGTCATGACTTCCTCTCTGGGATTCTGGAATTGCTCCAGTTACTTATTCAAGTAAATGTTCTCTGACTGACAGTGTGATAAAAGACCACTGAATAAGAGATTGTTGACCAAACAGTGTGGCTCTCACACGTAACACACAGATACAATCCTGATGTCACCGTGTAAACACACAGATACACACAATAGGGTCCCGATGTTTCAAGTTCAAATTTCTAGTTTTATTGTCAGGTGCACAAGTACAGTGAAATGCCTTTCTTGCAAGCTCTTTCCCAACAATGCAGTAATCAAAGTAATCAATATCAGTCATACTATAGAATAAACTAGAACAAAAACACACAAGAAATTGAAATAAGTAGAACACGAGAAAGTAAGTAAGCTATATACATGGTCAGTTCCAGGGTCTGTGCCAATGTCACTGTGTTCCATTTGCTGTGGCCTAGAAAGGGCTCTTTGTACTGAGCCTGCGTTGTGAAAGCATTGTTTAACCTCTGTGTTATAACCCTCCTTCAGTCCGATTACAACACACTTGTGGCCAATACACCCCCAATGAAAACTCAATCTGGTCTTATTATTCATTAAATCTGGTCCTTATTGTTTTCATTCATTCCATGAAGTGTTTTCAATGTGCCAGCGTTAGCTGAAAAGCTCCAATGTGTTTGGGTGACGTTGCAGAATGCCATGATGACCTTTGAGGAGGAGAAGATGCAGACGGCGTGTGACGACCTGAGAACCACGGAGAAGCTGTGTGAGAGTGACAACGCTGGCGTCATAGAGACAATAAGGAACAAAATCAAGAAGAGCGTGAGTGAACGACTGATTACAGGCAGAGAAGCAGGCAGGCAGAGACAGATGTTTCATTTACATGGAGAATTTATGTTTAGGATATCCCAACATTGGTAATGTAGCATGCAAAGTTCTGTCTTGATTTCGGCTGTTAAATAACATAATTGTTGCCAGCTGTTTCAGTATCAATAATCAAAGCCAAAATGGAAACAATATCTTTGTTAACAATCTTCTATATTGAGCGTGATATTGGCAACTATGAGATCATGTCAAACCCACACTAAATGTAATTGGTGTAACTCTCTGAAATAGAATGAAAGGAATAGAATGGAGACCTGTTTATGATCAACACGGGGCTTCTTCATTGCATAACTGGACTGACTGATGGTTTCGTTGAGAGTTGACCAGATAATGACCAGATTGCTGTGTGTTTCTGTCTGTCAGTTGGAGTCCCAGAGGTCAGCGGTCGTGGTTGTGGACCGCCTGCAACGACAGATCATTGTGGCCGACTGCCAGGTCTACCTCGCTGTGCTTTCCTTCGTCAAGCAGGAGCTCTCATGTAATGTATCATTTGTTGAATCCACAATCATTCAATAACAACTGTAATGCAAAATGGATCTTAACTAAATTATTTCGGATACATTTTTTATTCTATAATGTGATATGATTAATACCAGTCTACTGATTTTGGAAAACAAGTAAAATAGGAATCATGAGAGTTAACTGGATTTAACTTTCCATCTCCACTGGACTGCCTCTTACAGTATCTTCTCCACAACAGCGTACATCAAAGGAGGCTGGATCCTCCGTAAGGCCTGGAAGATGTACAATAAGTGCCACAGTGACATCAGTCAGCTGCAGGAGACCTGTGTGAGGCGCTGTTCCTCCCATGAGGAGGATCTGTCCTCAGACCAGGCCAATCACAACTCCCCAGTGGAGGGCACTGTGACTGAAGAGGCCCTGGACCGGCTCAAGGGCTCCGTCAGCTTCGGCTACGGCCTCTTTCACCTCTGCATCTCTATGGTACCACCACACCTACTCAAGATCATCAACCTGCTGGGTTTCCCTGGTGACCGTCTCCAGGGTTTGTCCTCCCTCATGTATGCCAGTGAGAGTAAGGACATGAAGGCCCCACTAGCTACGTGAGTATGAGTATTACATCACTTCTGAGAGGGAGAGAGCGACTTACTACACTAACTAAAAGCCCAACAACAATTTCAAATTTTTTACTGAGTTACACTTCATATAAGGGAATCAGTCGATTAAAATAAATTAATTCGGCCTAATCTATGGATTTCACATCACTGGGAATACAGATAATCATCTGTTGGTCACAGATACCTTAAAAAAAAGGTAGGGGGGTGGATCAGAAAACCAGTCAGTATCTGGTCCTTTGCATAGAGTGCCATTTGCCTCTAAAATCCAATTCTCTGGCAACACATTTACATTACATTTAAGTGACACCTCCTTTGCAATGGAACAGCTTTACAATTGAAAATCTTTTAAGCCACACCTGTCAGGTGGATGGATTATCTTGGCAAACCATTGGGGGCCAAATGCTCACAAACTGGGATGTAAACAAATTTGTGTTGTGTAACCTGCAAAATTTTTATTGAACACAAAGAGAAATGCTGTTTAATCAGCTTTTGTGTATATGGAACATTTTTGGGATCTTTTTGTGTATATGGAACATTTTTGGGATCTTTTATATCAGCTCTTGAAACATGGGACCAACACTTTACATGTTGCATTTATATTTTTGTTCAGTGTAGTAGTTGAAGGGAATGACATTCAAGCAAAGGGAGAAGGAAAGGGATAATGTTCTTTTTGTCAGTTCTTTTTACTGCTTGAATGAGATGATATATGTATGGTGCCTTCAGAAAGTATTCATACCCCTTGACTTATTCCACATTTTGTTGTGTTACAGCCTGAATTCAAACATTTATAAAATACGTTTTTTTCTCTCACCCATCTACACCATAACCCCATAATGACAAAGTGAACACGTGTTTTTTTTAACAAATTGATTGAAAATAAATACATTTCATTTACAAATACATTTTTAGAAGCACCTTTCTCTAAGAGTCCAAGCCTTGGAAAAAAACCTCCCTGGTCTTTGTGGTTGAATCTGTTTGCAATTCACTACTCGGTTGAGGGACCTTGTGTGGGGTACAGAGATACGCTATTCATAAAAAATGATTGAACAACCTATTATGTCATTTGTTCAGCACATTTTTACTCCTGAACTTATTTAGGCTTGCCATAACAAATGTTTAAATAATTATTGGCTCAAGACAGTTTCTTTGAATTGATTAATTTCTAACATTTTCTACAAACAAAATTCCATTTAGACATTGTGGGGTATTGTGTGTAGATCAGTGACACAATCCCAATGTAATCAATTGAAAAATCAGGCTGTAACACAACATAATGTGGAGGGGGTGAATACTTTCTGAAGGCACTGTAGATATGATGTCATCATTTGAAAGAAAAGCAGAGCACAGGTCTTGATTTAGATTTAGGATGATGTGTTGTTACTCTGCACGATGTGTTTCAGCTCATCTCTTTCCCAGCTCTTGGCAAAGTTCTTGTTCCTGCTGTTTCATACACGGCCATCTGTTTTGTCATAACTCATAGAGTATCACAGTGGCATATTATAATCATAGCGTATTTATTCTGTGTGTAATAGAGGGAACCAGGGACAGGTTGTCACGATCGTTGTAATGATGAGACCAAGGCGCAGCGTGAATAGAGTTCCACATATTTTTAATGAACTGAAATTCACCAAAACAACAACCGAACGAACGAACGAACGAACGAACGAACGAACGAACGAACGAACGAAACGCTATTAGCGTGCACACAGGCACCTAACTGTAGACAAGATCCCACACCAGAAAGTGGGAAAAAGGGCTGCCTAAATATGATCCCCAATCAGAGACAACGATAAACAGCTGTCTATGATTGGAACCATATCAGGCCAACATAGACATACAAAAAAAGCTAGACATACAAAAACCTAGATTACCCACCCTAGTCACACCCTGACCTAACCAAAATATATAGAAAACAGAGATATCTAAGGTCAGGGTGTGACACAGGTGTTTGTTGTCAAATGTAACATTTGAAGTCATAGAGAATTGGGGACATATTGAGTACAATTGCATGCTGTCAGTGGCAGTTGAGTGGTGACTTATGATGACTAGTAGATCTAAGAATAGCAATAATCATTCCCATGCTTATTGGAATGTCTAGTGGTGAAAAATTTCCCTGAAACAAACTACCATTTGCTATTTATGAAATTTGGTGTTTTACCAAATTACTGCAGTGAGGTTTTGTTTGATACGGCATCTTTACAAAGCTCTAATTTGACAAGAAAGGAAACCTTGTTAACTATCTAAGAACTTGAAAGTACTGTAATTGATATTTATTAAAAACATCTTAAATTGTCATTCAAGCAAACCGTTTGCATCTCTCTTCCCTGCCCAGGTTGGCCCTCCTGTGGTACCACACAGTAGTGCTGCCCTTTTTTGCACTGGATGGTTCTGACACTCAGGCAGGCCTGGAGGAAGCCAAGGCCATTCTGCAGAGGAAGGCTGTGGTCTACCCCAATTCCTCCCTCTTCATGTTCTTTAAAGGACGTGTTCAGAGGTTAGAGGTGAGCATGGGGTCATCTGAAGGTTAAATAACAGTATGTTGCCGCTTAGTGTTGTACAAGACAGTAAGTGGTTGTAGCTCGTAATTGTGTCAAGTGATGAGTTGTGTGCTATCTCCATCTCATCTATATCTCATCTATCTCCAGTGCCAAATTAACAGTGCGCTGGTGTCCTTCCATGATGCACTAGAGCTGGCATCAGACCAAAGAGAGATCCAGCACGTGTGTCTCTATGAAATCGGTACTTGTTAACCTCACATACATGCATGCCAACTTTCAAATGAGCACCCAGACATGCAAACACTCATCATGTACTGTTTACAGTCACTGAGAGACAAATCCATCTGTTGTACCTATTTGTCTTGTCTTGATTTCAGGCTGGTGCAGTATGATAGAGATGAACTTTGAGGATGCATTCAGGTCATTTGAGAGGCTGAAGAATGAGTCCCGGTGGTCACAGTGTTACTATGCCTACCTGACTGGAGGTGAGAGAGCCACTGCCCAGGAACATGTGGAGCATTGATCGATCATCATCATTTCATCTTTATCTTCTCAAAGTTATCTCACACTCTAAACCCCCCATTTGTACAGTATGTCAGGGAGCTGCAGGGGACTTGGATGGTGCCAAGTGTGTCTTCAAAGATGTCCAGAAACTGTTCAAGAGGAAGAACAACCAGATTGAGCAGTTTGCCCTCAAGCGGGTGGGTCATTTTCATCTAAGTGTATTTACCATGTCTTTATCCACTCTTTGTGAAACTAATAACCATGAATCCTCTCCCTTTCTCTGCCTTGACCTCTCTGCCTCACCCTACTGCAGGCGGAGAGACTGAGGAAGATGTCTCCCACCAGAGAGCTGTGCATTCTGGGAGTCATAGAGGTGCTGTACCTGTGGAAGGCTCTGCCCAACTGCTCCTCCTCCAAACTGCAGCTCATGAATCAGGGTAAGGGCTAGAGCCCAACCTTTATCATCCTTCACATGTCATCATATCTAAACAGTAATACAACAGGCATAAGCTTTCTATTACACTGTCAAAAAATATGAAATTCTTAAATGCTTCCTAGAGAGAAGACTCTCTTTACCCTGTTTTCTCCCCAATTTTGTGGTGTCCAATTGGTAGTTAGTCTTGTCTCATCTCTGCAACTTCCGTACGGACTCGGGAGAGGTGAAGGTCGAGAGCCGTGCGTCCTCCGCAACACAACCCAACCAACCAAGCCGCACCGCACTGCTTCTTGACACAATGCCCACTTAACCCAGAGGCCAGCCGCACCAATGTGTCGGAGGAAACACCGTACACCTGGCGACCGTGTCAGCGTGCAGTGCGCCAGGCCCACCATTATGCGATGGGACATGGACATCCCTGCCTGCCAAACCCTCCCCTAACCCGGATGACACTGGACCAATTGTGTGCCGCCCCATAGGTCTCCCGGTCGCGACAGAGCCTGGACTCAAACCCAGAAACTCTAGTGGCACACACTTAGACCACAGGCCTGAATCTCTTAGTTAAGGAGTTTCCTATGACAGAGTGGGGTGCTAACCACTGTACTAACAGATTGTAAAGTATTGTACAATTTCTGTTTAAGACATCGTTCCCTCTCGTTTTAGTGTTACAGAGTGTGGATGACGCATCGTGCAGGGGTCTGAAAAACCTCCTTCTTGGTTCCATTCACAAATGCCATGGAAATAATAAAGATGCTATCCAGGTAATTAGATCATTTGGTCCTAAGCACATTATTGTACTATCATTATATTATCATATGCCAGTACCAACAATTAAGCACTTATTAGTTATTCATTATCTAGGTATTTGTGCTGAATTACAGTGAATCATAAAGTATTCAGACCCCTTGACTTTTTCCACATTTTGTTACGTTACAGCCTTATTCTAAAATGGATTAAATAAAAAAATCCTCATCAATCTACATACAATGACAAAGCGAAAAACAGGTGTTTATAAATTGTTGAAAATATCTAAAAAATAAAACACAGTAATGCCTTTTTTACATAAGTATTCAGACCCTTTGCTATGAGACTCGAAATTGAGCTCAGGTGCATCCTGTTTCCATTGATCATCCTTGAGATGTTTCTACAACTTGATTGGAGTCCACTTGTGGTAAATTCAATTGATTGGATATATTTGGAAAGGCACACCTGTCTATATAAGGTCCCACAGTTAACAGTTCATGTCAGAGCAAAAACCAAGCCATAAGGTTGAAGAAATTGTCCGTAGAGCTCCGAGACAGGATTGTGTTGAGGCACAACATTGAAGATCCCCAAGAACACAGTGCCTCCATCATTTTTAAATATAAGATGTTTAGAACCACCAATACTCTTGGTTGCCGCCCGGCCAAACTGAGCAATCGGGTACGAAGGGCTTTGATCAGGGCCTGATCGTCACTCTGACAGAACTCCAGAGTTCCTCTGTGGAGATGGGAGAACCTTCCAGAATGACAACCATTTCTGCAGCACTCCACTAATCAGGCCTTTATGGTAGAGTGGCCAGACGGAAGCCACTCCTCAGTAAAAGGCACATGACAGCCCGCTTGGAGTTTGCCAAAATGGCACCTAAAGACTCTCAGACCATGAGAAACAATATTCTCTGGTCTGATGCAACCAAGATTGAACACTTTGGCGTCAATGCCAAGCGTCACTTCTGGAGGAAACCTGGCACCATCCCTATGGTGAAGAATGGTGGTGGCAGCATCATGCTGTGGGGATGTTTTTCAGTGGCAGGGACTGGGAGACTAGTCAGGATCAAGGGAAAGATGAACGGAGAAAAGTACAGAGAGATCATTGATGAAAACCTGCTCCAGGAGTGGCTTCGGTAGAAGTCTCTAAATGTCCTTGAGTGGCCCAGCCAGAGCCTTGACTTGAACCCAATCAAACATCTCTGGAGAGACCTGAAAATGACTGTGCAGCGACGCTCCCCATCCAACCTGACAGAGCTTGAGAAGATCTGCAGAGAAGAATGGGATAAATTCCCCAAATACAGGTGTGCCAAGCTTGTAGTGTCATACCCAAGAAGACTCAAGGCTGTAATTGCTGCCAAAGGTGCTTCAACAAAGTACTGAGTAAAGGGTCTGAATAGTAAATGTGACATTTCAGGTTTTCATTTTTAATACATTTGCATTTCCTTTGGTCTTTCTCCTCACATCTAGTCGTTCCAGCTGGCAGCCAGAGATGAGTTTGGTCGACAGACCAACTCTTATGTGCAGCCATACTCCTGCTATGAACTTGGATGTGTCCTGCTTGCCAAGCCAGAAGTGAGAATATCTCAACTCAGACAATATGTGCATGTGGGTGTCTGTGTTCAACATTTAATTAAGGAATTTATCTCAATAAACAAATGCAATTTTTTTTTGCATTGTGTTTCTGTCCAGACGGTGGGAAAAGGGAGAGCTTTTCTGCTTCAGTCAAAGGTATACTTATCAGATTATATAAAAATATGAATAGTTAGCGATTTCCTGTTTGAAATTACTGGTACAAACAGCCTTTGCCTTAACACAGTCCATTCTAATTGTGAGCTCGTCATTGTATTCTTTGCTCTGCCACAGGAGGATTATGCAGGCTATGACTTTGAGAACAGACTTCATGTGCGCATCCACTCAGCCATGGCCTCGCTGAAGGAAGTGGTACCTCAAAGACCCGCCGACCACTGATGTAATGATAACTCAGCCTCCAGCTGTGCATTTGATGATACGGGAAGCATGGCTTTTACTATACATTGAAAGCCATTCAAAACCACAGTATGTCAGTCTCATCAGACACATTTTTATTTTCTTATACACACATCCAAGTACAATAAACCAACAATTTCATAGTCAATACCAACAATTTCATAGTCAATACCAATCTAGTGTATTTGTTTTGTTTTTTTGCCTTGCAACCCCTCTCCTTCCATTCTGTGGACCATAGGATACAAGTAACTTCTTGAAGAGGCACACCTTATTCCCGGTTTTCTTGACCATAGGTAGTAATAGTACAGTTAACAGTAGGAAACATTGTCAACAAACATTTTCATCAATAGATCCTTTTTCTGCAATGAGAAAGTGTTATAGTGAAGTCAAAGTGACAACAACCCTAAGAATGATTGAACAAGAACTTAGTGGCCTGCTACCTTGTGGTATTATATCACGCAGCGTGCCATGGAACGCATACCATTAAGCAGTAAAAACGTTTAATTTTGGAGTTTTTCTGACATTCACATTATAGCTTACAAGTAATATGCACAGCCAAATGTGTTGTGACATTTTAGCACAATTTTAGTCCAAACAATGTTATAGATTAACATGATTTATTTTAGTTTCTAAGCAGTGGGCATTGATCTGCACACTATGCATACAATTGCAGGGGTATTAGTAACCCAGGGACCTGAAAGCTTATTTTCTACAGCTGTGTACTATAAATTACAATGTTTTTTTTTCCTGAGATACTTTGGATGACAACACCCTTATCAGGACACAGAACACATTTATATTCATATTTACTCTGGTTTTTAACTAAATGCAACAAGGTCCTATTAACTACAGGCATTGTAATAACCACGATAGGATTTAAGTTATTCAAACTGGACATTCAAGTTTGATATTCTGTCATTTTAGTGTGATCAGGCTTTTCTATCATCAGGCCACACTGATGACGAGTGAACCATTCAAAACTGTCTAAAACTAAATTGAAAGTGCAGGGTATTGTATCACTCTTTTTATAATCACTCTGAGGTGCAATAAAAGGCAAAGCAATAAAAAGCTAAAAGTCTGCTCATTTTACACTGGAAGTTTCATTAGCTATTTCAAGTCCCACTTTACAAATAAACAAATTATAAAGGCTTAGCACAAGCACTACACAGCACAAATAATTTATTAGCAAATTCATACTATATGAGAGGTGATATAAACTGTCTTTACTTCATACTACAGGAAGGGTGATATAAACAGTCTTTAATTCATACTACAGGAAGGGTGATATCAACTCTTTAATTCATACTATACTGAACAAAAATATAAACGCAATATGTAAAGTGTTGGTCCCATTTTTCATGAGCTGAAATAAAAGATCCCAGAAATGTTCCATACGCACAAAAAGCTTATTTCTCTCAAATGTTGTGAACAAATTTGTTTACATCCCTGTTAGTGAGCATTTCCCCTTTCCCAAGATAAACCATCCATCCACCTGACAGGTGTTGCATATCAAGAAGCTGATTAAACAGCATGCTCATTACACAGGTGAACCTTGTGCTGGGTACAATAAAAGGCCACTCTAAAATGTGCAGCTTTGTCACACAACACAATACCACAGATGTCTCAAGTATTGAAAGAGTGTGCAATTGGCATGCTGACAGCAGGAATGTCCACCAAAGCTGTTGCCAGATAATTGTATGTTAACTTCTCTACCATAAGCCGCCTCCAATGTCGTTTTAGAGAATTTGGCAGTACATGCAACCGGCCTCACAACCGCAGACCCTGTGTAACCACGCCAGCCCAGGACCACCACATCCGGCTTCTTCACGTGCGGGATCGTCTGAGGAGGGGGATGGGGGGTGCTGAGGAGTATTTGTCTCTGTAATAAAGCCTTAATGTGTGGGGAGAAAAACTCATTCTGAATGGCTGGGCCTGGCTTCCCAGTGGGTGGGCCTATGCCCTCCCAGGCCCACCCATGGCTGTGCCCCTGCCCAATCGTGAAATCCATAGATTAGGGCCTATTGAATTTATTTCAATTGAGTGATTTCCTTCTACTCAGTAAAATCTTTGAAATTGTTAAATGTTAAATTAAATTGTTAAATGAACATGCCATACTAATAAAGGCATTTTAATTAATTATATGAAGAGTGCTGGTCCTCCTTTCTTTTTGATGACCAATTTACCCCTTTTAGCAAAGAGCACCTCCTGTCTACCAAAATGTACTATTGTGTATCTTAGTAGCGCTTCCCTTCCTCCTCTTTCTACTTGTTATTTGTTGCGTTTCTGTTTCTGTTCAGTATACATGAAGGGGGATATAAACGATCTTTGAATCTGGTGCTTGTCAAATGTGGAATAACTCTTTGCCACCCTTCATATAGCATGGTATATTATTATGAATGATTTCTAAAACATCTATATAGGCCTTGTGGTAAAGGGCTTGTGAAGGCTTCAACATGCTATGTTTCCTTTAAAGTGGGACTTATTTTTTCATGTTCAAGGTTGTTTTTGAACATTGTTTTATCTACACTAAAGTCAGTCACTGACCTCCCATCTTTTCCTGTGATTGTGTAAAGGGATGAAGATGTGGTGTGATGTATACCTTTTGACTACTGAGTGTGTGACCAGTAAGTGCTGGTATAAAGTAAGTTCACAGCTGTAAGAGAAAAGTGTATTAGAATGACATGTAATAAGTAATGAGTTAAATGTCATTATATGTATACCAAAAAACGAGGACATTCCTTTCTTAGAAATGTGTTCTATCCACTTTGTTGTGGGGTTGTGGAGGATTATGTGGATAGAGATGGTTACATTGTAACAGGAAGTTGTTCCTATGTGGTGTCAGAGCCCTACATACTGTTCAATAAAGTGTTGTCAATTAATTCTGCATTTCGAATGAGCTGTTTCACTTTTATGCTGACAACATCCGTCTTGTGGCTTAATTTATGTCCATATGAAAAACTGAACCTTTTCTATAATTAGTTGGCACCATTTGGAGGTGGTGGCGGCAACTTCAGATGATATGTATTGTGATCTAAAGCTCTGACGACATTCCCACGTGTGGGCGGGCCATGCCCGTTATTATGACGAACTGCATAATTGTATATTTCTATGTTTTTTACTGACGTATTACATTGTTACCTCTTGGAAAATTCATCTGACAACATATTTCTTTGCATTTGGAATACGGGAATAGAAAAGAGGACGTTTTTTTCGCAGAGTAAGTTAACCTAGGCCTACTTTTCAGACAAACGCAGACAAACTTGTATAGTTGCACGTATAAATTAAAATGAAATATTCTCAGAAGCTGATGTGTTCCTTATATAAAGTAATAGCCCGATATATTAGATTCATTTAATTTATATAATATTTCCCTTCAGGAGAATTATCTCAACGAGGTGAAAGATGTCCTGCAGATATTCTGCCAAAGTGCCTCCGGGCTTGATGACTCTTTTGGAAGGCCTCAGTCGGTCCGTGGTGAAAAGACGGCCAGAATCCATCTCACAGTTTGCTACATTTTACTTCGCCGAGCTCTTGCACTTCAGGACAGGTACACATGTTTGTTAAGAATAACTACATTTTTTAAAACAAAATATCATGAAATATGTTGAGAAAACTGAAGTAACATGTTTCATTGCTATGTTGGGCACAGAAAATCCAACTCTTGCCATCAACGACCTTGTGAGAGAATTCAATACAACTAAAGGTAGGCCTAACTAGATAATAGCCCATAATGATAAGGCCATACCCAAGTACCAAAACAGGTACCTGAAGAGTAGCCTACTGTAATAAAAATGGAAAGTCCATGGCAGCACAAGACATTAATAAATGTGACTATTACAAATCTCCTGGCTTAAGAAATCACAATTCAAAGTCAATCAAATACCGTGACCCTTATATTTATTTTTCTCTTATAGTGCCTAAGTTCCCAAGTCATGGCATTGGCGCTGTGATTGCTCCGCTGGCAGTTCAGAATGAAAGTGCCACAGCAGTGTCTCCTGGTGGTCAATATGTCCAACCATTTGGAATTTACCCTCCAGACAGGATTTTCCAAACTCTTCCCAGTATTCCAGGAGTGGAGGAGCAGGATGCTGAGCAGCCCTGGGTCCACGGCCAGAACATTCTGTACACTGGCACAACGTTGCCTGGTCTATCAGGTTGCAAAGAAGCTGCAGAAGCAACCTCCCTGCCAAGCCAATACCTCAATGACGCTGGCCTCCCGAGAAGTATGCAGGCAGTTACCACGAATGTGTCCCCTCACCCCATCTCAGCAGATCAAGCCGAAGATTTAGTCATCTTCCGCAGGAAATCCAGGAATGACTGCATGACGGCTACCTGTGATATCAACTCTGCTGCCCCAGACCGGTGCCGGCAAACCAAGTCAGCTTTCCTCAAGAGGGTTCCACTGAGTGAGATCTATCACATATCCAATGCTGTTCTGATCAGGACACCTTCTGTACCCTGTGAGTACATGATTGTAGTGCAGTCAGACAAGGTCCCGAAGACCATGGTGTTTCAGAGAGTCTCATCAGTCAGTAAGACAATGAGGAACACTCGAACAGCAGCAGCTTGTGGTGATGATGCCACTGGTGCCCCAGGTAACACCCAGCCTGACTGCACACCATGTTTCACCCCGCCTACAGCCCCATCGCAGGTGGTCAAAGATCAGCCAGACACCCAATTGGTCATGCCCCTAGCGCTGACTGAGGACACTCAGCTTTCTGGTGATGGAAATAAGGATCTCCTAACCCAACCTGGTTGGAATCCTCTTTCACCTGGAGATAATTCTGTTTACAAGCACATGGACATAAATATAGCATTACCTGATCCGAATGCCTACAACCCATACATCAATGAAATGATAGTGGATCAAATGAACTGGGTGAATGAAGATGTTTCAACCATGGTGTCAGATGATAGAATAGCCCCTGGTATTATGGGTCCTGTCAACTCAGCACTTCAGGATGGATGTTTCCCCAGTGCAGTACCTGATGTGAACGGGTACAACCCCTACATGAATGAGATGATACTGGATCAAATTAATGGGGTGAACTTTGGTGTTTTATCCAAGGTGTCAGATGAGATGACAGGCGTCAATGTAATGGGCCCACCCATCTCAGCACCACTGGAGACAAAGGATACAAGTGTGGTGAACATTCCTGTGTGTCAACCTATTTTAGCTCCACAAGAAGCAAGTGCCCCCAGTTTGGTGTACCCTCCAACTTCAGCACAAGAAACATGTGCCCCCAGTTTGGTGTACCCTCCAACTTCAGCACAAGAAACATGTGCCCCCAGCTTGGTGTACCCTCCAACTTCAGCACAAGAAACATGTGCCCCCAGCTTGGTGTACCCTCCAACTTCAGCACAAGAAACATGTGCCCCCAGCTTGGTGTACCCTCCAACTTCAGCACAAGAAACATGTGCCCCCAGCTTGGTGTATCCTCCAACACCACAGGTAACAATTGGAGCCACCTTCATGCCACCAAGTGTTTCACCAGCAGGAGAAATAAGTGTTCCTAGTTTGGTGTACCCTCCAATTTCAGCTGGACAGGGGGGTAATATACCCAGTTTGGTGCTCCCGCCTATTTATATTGCTCAACCAATTGGAGCACTCCCATTGCTTAGCACTCCTATTGTGCCACCCGTGGCAGGACCAAGGGCAGTCACTTTACCAAACCCATATGTACCAGCTCCACAAAAAACAACAGCCACTCTGCTTTATCCATCAATCTTGGC
Source organism: Oncorhynchus nerka (assembly GCF_034236695.1). Classification (NCBI taxonomy): domain Eukaryota; kingdom Metazoa; phylum Chordata; class Actinopteri; order Salmoniformes; family Salmonidae; genus Oncorhynchus; species Oncorhynchus nerka. Next base: position 62,500,628 of record NC_088419.1, on the reverse strand, counting down.
TCAGGAGGAAACAATACCCCCTTCATTGCCACTCCCCCAGGCCATTGTTGCCCACCTGCATCAGTGCACTGGTCGGAATGCAGAAGCATTCCATGTGAATGAGGAGAACAGAAGAACCCCCTATGTGATTCCATTGGTCTACCAAAGCATTATGGGAGTGCCACAGATGTATGTTCAACCACAACAACATCAGTTTATTCCCAGCTGGTCCAGAGAAGCGCGTAAGTTGAATAACGATTGGTTGTAAAAGGACAATATATTATGCTCATACCTACCCAATGTACCAATTGTAGTTCTTCACCCTCTTTGTGTAGTTATTGTCATTGACCCCCCTAACAAATCTCTATCATCCCTGTAGATTCACAAAGGCTATGTGACCCAGCGCCTACTGGGGCCATGCCAGAGTGCCAGTATGTTACACCTGAAGCATGTGGTAGGAGCTGGAGATGCATTGAGACTATGGCTGGGATGCCAACAGTTGTGGCTTTCCCAGGAGGATCTAGGATTGTGATTGGCTGTGGGCAAGAGCAAGGCTACAACCCTGACCAGGCCAACTTGCCAATGTGCCAGGACTTTGGGCCCTGTTTCAGGACCCATCACATATTTATGGGTGGTGCCAGCTCATTTCAAACCCTCTGCCCAATGAGTGGTGCCTACATGCCAGTTATGCCTACGGCCCCTACCTTCGAACCCACAGACCATCGCTGCTGCCAGGCTGCCCCTGATGTGACCCCTCCACATTATGTAGTGATCAACAGCCCAACTCACAATGTTGCCTCTTACCCTACACCATCACCCATGCAGCCCCAGGGCTTTGCCTCTGCTCCTGTCCACATGTATGGTCCCCGCAGTGAAACTGAGAATGCAGTGTCATCCACCTTCAATGTGAGGACCCATGCAGGCCACCAGCAAGGGAGAGCAGAACACTGCAGAGAGACCAGCAACATGCTAACAGGTGAAAATCCATATGTGCAGAATTATTCTGGTATATGACAATTATTTATATTTTTTGGTGGGGGTTAGATCAGCATTAATATTGTGGATAGATGTAATTGTCTGCATCAATTCCAGTCCCCCATATATATGTTTTGTAAATATACAGTACCAGTCAAAAACTTGGACACACCTACTCATTCCAGGGTTTCTTTATTTTTACCATTTTCTACATTGTATAATAATAGTGAAGACATCAAAACTATGAAATAACACATTTGGAATCATGTAGTAACCAAAAAAAGTGTTAAACAAATCAAAATATTTTTTATGTTGGCGATTCTTCAAAGTAGCCGCCCTTTGCCTTGATGACAGCTTTGCACATTATTGTGCTGTTTTAAGAAGCAAAAAAACAGGTCTTCTTTAGACTAGTTGAGTATCTGGAACATCAGAATTCGTGGGTTCGATTACAGGCTCAAAATGGCCAGTAACAAATAACTTTCTTCTGAAACTCGTCAGTCTTTGCTTGTTCTGCGAAATTAAGGCTATTCCATGTGAGAAATTGCCAAGAAACTGAAGATCTCGTACAACGCTGTGTACTACTCCCTTCACAGAACGGTTAGGACATCTACTTTGTGCATGACACAAGCAATTTTTCCAACAATTGTTTACAGATAGATTATTTCATTATTCACTGTATCACAATTTCAGTGGGTCAGAAGTTTACTTACACTAAGTTGACTGTGCCTTTTAAAAGCTTGGAAAATTCCTGAAAATTATTTCTGCCCTCTGAATTCATATTCATTATATAAATAGGCCTGTTTAATTTTGTCTGGCTTGCCGTTCCAAATAAAATTGAATATTTTTTTTCTCATATAATTTTAAAAAACAAGTTGATAGGTGTAGGCAAGGCCATAAGCAAATAGGTAAACTGGGATATGACTAAAGAGTTAATGAAGGGGATTTTTCACAAATAGACAGGTATTTTCCTTTCAATGGTAGCAAGATCTTATCTGCTTTTGATAACTTTCTATAAAAATGTATTGTAGTGAGAACATTTCTTTCCTTTGGGATATGAATGGCAAGTATGTCCACTTCCCCGTCAGACCATTTTATTGGTCAACTCCAAGGTATTGTAAAAGTTGTATTTTTAGTGATCAATATGTAATATAGTACACTTATCATAATTTGGTTGTAATCCAGAACAGTTAGAACAATTATCTAGATCCTCAATGAGGTATATGACAATGTTATTGCTCTGTAATTACTTATGTGTCTTGAAATAAGTGTTGTCAGACTAATTTTGGCTCTAATTTATTCAGCAAAACTCTGTCTAAATTCCAGGTTAACGACAGCACGCCGGCAGGAATGAACAACTTCTTTCAATTGTTCCTGAAAACTGTCAACATTCCTTAATAAATCCTGAAAAATTCTGTTGTTATGTCATGATCTACAGTTACACCCAAAGCATAGCTGCGGGAAGTAGTTAGGGATATATTTCTATTGTGTTATTGACTGCATGTTTGTTTATTCCATGTGTAACTCCGTGTTGTTATTTGTGTCGCACTGCTTTGCTGTATCTTGGCCAGGTCGTGTAAATGAGAACTTGTTCTCAACTAGCCTACTTGGTTAAATAAAGGTGAAATAAAAAATAAATAAGGCATCTGCTGAACATAATCTACTCAAAAATCCATTAATTCACATAAACACAATTTTTTGAAGATGGACGATACATATAAACATCAATTTTCCTGGTAAAAGAAATGACAAAAGTAAAATATTAGCTACCAAGCTAAGCTACAGTGTTATGAATTACTATGGCTAACTGAAAATGATTTCCTTGGCAACCCGATTAGTATTTTTTTTTACTAAAACAAGGGTCATGCAAGCCTAGCTGGCTAATTTAGCGAGCTAGATGTATTGAATACATTCAATAAGATAGAAACAGTAGAAGTTAAATATCGTTGGGTGAAGACCAATATTCATATCTCCCCTTCAGGGAATGGCCTCTGGATTTTAGTGGCAGCAGGTGTTCTCACCTTCCAACTGAAACCCAAAATGAGCTGCAACTGCTACGCTATATGGAGTGAGAATTGATTATGCATTGATTTATACCTAACCAGCTAGCTAGAAATTCTAGTTATAAATTAGCAAGCTAGAATTATTGTGTTTGTCCCTGGAACTTGAACAGTAGGACACACCTGGTTAGTTTGCTAACGTTAGATAGCAACCCAGCTAGAACATACAGTTGAAGTTGGAAGTTTACATAACCTTAGGTTGGAGTCAATAAAACTCATCTTTCAACCACTCCACAAATTTCTTGTTAAACTATTGTTTTGGCAAGTCGGATAGGACATCTACTTTGTGCATGAGACAAGTAATTTTTCCAACAATTGTTTACAAACAGATAATTTCACTGTATCACAATTCCAGTGGGTCAGAAGTTAACATACACTAAGTTGACTGTGCCTTTAAACAGCTTGGAAAATTCCAGAAAATGATGTCATCGCTTTAAAAGCTACTGATAGGTGAAATTACATAATTTGAGTCAATTGTAGGTGTACCTGTGGATGTATTTCAAGGCCTACCTTCAAACTCAGTGCCTCTTTGCTTGACATGGGAAAATCAAAATAAATCAGCCAAGACCTCAGAAAAAAAATTGTAGACCTCCACAAGTCTGGTTCATCCTTGGGAGCAATTTACAAATGCCCGAAGGTACCACGTTCATCTGTACAAACACTAGTACGCAAGTATAAACACCATGGGACCATGCAGCCGTCATACTGCTCAGGAAGGAGACGCGTTATGTCTCCTAGAGATGAACGTACTGTGGTGCGAAAAGTGCAAATCAATCCCAGAACAGCAAAGGACCTTGTGAAGATACTGGAGGAAACAGGTATAAAATAATCTATATCCACAGTAAAACGAGTCCTATATTGACATAACCTGAAAGGCAGCTCAGCAAGGAAGAAGCCACTGCTCCAAAACCGCCATAAAAAAGCCAGACTACGGTTTGCAACTGCACATAGGGACAAAGATCGTAATTTTTGGAGATATGTCCTCTGGTCTGATGAAACAAAAATAGAACTGTTTGGCCATAATGACCATTGTTATGTTTGGTGGAAAAAGGGAGAGGCTTGCAAGCCGAAGAACACCATCCCAACCGTGAAGCACGGGGGTGGCAGCATCATGTTGTGGGGGTGCTTTGCTGCAGGAGGGACTGGTGCACTTCACAAAATACATGTCATCATGAGGAGGGAAAATGATGTGGATATATTGAGGCAACATCTCAAGATCAGTGAGGAAGTTAAAGCTTGGTTGCAAATGGGTCTTCCAAATGGACAATGAACCCAAGCATACTTCCAAAGTTGTGGCAAAATGGCTTAAGGACCACAAAGTCAAAGTATTGGAGTAACCTCAATCCTTTAAAAAATTTGTGGGCAGAACTGAAAAAGTGTGTGTGAGCAAGGAGGCATACAAACCTGACCCAGTTACACCAGCTCTGTCAGGAGGAATGAGTCATAATTCACCCAACTTATTGTGGGAAGCTTGTGGAAGGCTACCTGAAAAGTTTGACCCAAGTCAAACAATTTAAAGGCAATTCTACCAAATACTAATTGAGTGTATGTAAACTTCTGACCCACTGGGAATGCGATGAAAGAAATAAAACTGAAATAAATCATTCTCTCTACTATTATTCTGACATTTCACATTCTTAAAATAAAGTGGTGATCCTAACTGACCTAAGACAGGGAATTTTTACTAGGATTAAATGTAAGGAATTGTGAAAACTGAGTTTAATGTATTTGGCTAAGGTGTATGTAAACTTCCGACTTCAACTGTAGATAGCTAGCTAGCTAAGTTACGCTGTCCATGGTGCTGAATGTCTTATAGAACTGGCATCTTGAGCGTTGTCCATGTCATTGGAAGTTGACTGGCTGACTTTGATCTCTAGCTAACTAACATTAACAAGCTGGCAGCTGTATAGCAGAAGTAGCCATTAGGGCCACAGAGAGATACCCATCTGCAAGAATTATAATCCTGCCTATGGGAAGCCAGCAAATAAGAACACCACAGCCTCGTACTCAGATGGTCCAGCACTCTGCTCAGAGAGACCATCACCTCAACCAGAGAGCCCAGGCAGCACTCCACCCAGAAAAGCCAGCACTCCGCCCAGAGAGACCATCAATTCACCCAGAGAGACCATTACTACACCCAGAGAGACAGTCACTACACCCAGAGAGACCATTACTACACCCAGAGAGACCATCACTACACCCCGAGAGATCATCACTACACCCAGTGAGACCATCACCTCAACCAGAGCTCAGCTCTCCACCCAGAGAAGCCAGAAACCCTGAGACCAACAGTCCAGCAAGACAGCTATGCTGAAATGGCACAAAGAATATGGCACCCTGCTACAGCCAAGCTAAAACAGATAAGGCATCATCTGCTGAACATGATATGCTCAAAAATACATTAATTCATTCTTTGTTATTATCAAAATATAATTATTAGAAATACAGCCTATTATCATTATGAGTTCAGTTTCAGATAAGCTACCCAGGAAATAGTTCAAATTTGCACAGAAATATAAGTAGTCGCAGAAACAAAGTTCATGAGATTAGTAATTAGCTAATCTTAGATAATATTAACCAATGAATCAAATGTATTTATAAAGCCATTTTTAATTCAGCTGATGTCACAAAGTGCTATACAGAAACCCATCCTAAAACCCCAAACAGCAAGCAATGCAGATGTAGAAGCACGGTGGCTAGGAAAAACTCCCTTCTTCTACGAAGAAACCTAGAGGAACCAGGCTTTGTGGGGTGGCCAGTCCTCTTCTGGCTGTTGAGATTATAACAGTACATGGCCAAGATGTTCAAACGTTCATAGATGACCAGCAGGGTCAAATAATAATAATCACAGTGGTTCTAGATAGTGCAACAGGTCAGCACCTCAGGAGTAAATGTCAGTTGTCTTTTCATAGCCAAGCATTCAGAGTTAGAGACAGATGGTGCGGTAGAGAGTGTCGAAAACAGCAGGTCCGGGACAAGGTAGCACGTCCTGTGATCAGGTCAGGGTTCCATAGCCGCAGGCAGAACAGTTGAAACTGGAGCAGCAGCACGATATAACGTCTATAGAAAAGACAGGAATGTCCAAGGAAGGGGGAGGTGTTGCTGTATATATTCAGAGCCCTATTCCTGTAAAGCTCAGAGAGGATCTCATAACAAATTAAGTAGAAGTGATGTGGTTCAGGTTCACCTGCCTCATCAGAAGCCTCTTCATTCAGGTGCTGCTATAGGCCAAGTGCAAACTGTCAGTATCTGGAGAATGTGTCTGTGATGCTATTTTCTTGGTAACCTGAACAATGACTGGTTGTCATCTAGTTGTCCTCTCAAGAGGAAGCTTCTTAATGTGACTAATGCCTATAACATGACCCAGGTTAATCACTCAACACTAGTGTATACCAGGAGGGTTGGATTTATGACATCCACTTGTACTTACCATATATTTACCAATGCTGCAGGGCTTTGCTCTAGAGCAATATAATTTCCCTATGACTCTAGTGACCATAACATTGTGTCTATAACAAGGAAATCCAAAGTAACAAAGGCAGGGCCTAAAGTTATTTTTAAAAGAGCTGAAGATTAAGATGTAACATTTTTTTTATGTTGGAATCCAGATGCAGCACTTTGAGTATTTGTAAAATGATTCTTGCCAATTGTTGACAAGCATGCACCTGTTAAGAAAATACCTGTGAGAACTGTTAGAGACCCCCTGGATCGATGATGAATTGCAAAATGTTATGGTTAAGAAACTATGCAAAAAAGGTTGCAAATAAGTCAGGCTGCTCAGATGATTGGTTGGCATACTGAATATTTAGAAATTATGTGAATTTTTTTTTTTTTTTCATTAACAATAAATACAGTGGGATACAAAATTACTGGCAACTCTGACTGGCAATGCACAAACAATATAATTATAACATAACTCAAGATCCACAACAAAATCAATGTTCTGCCATGGCCATCTCAGTCTCCGGACCTCAATCCAATCGAAAACCTGTGGGCCGAGTTGAAGAGGGCAGTTGATAATCGCAAACCCAAGAATGTGAACGATCTTGAAAGGATCTGCAAAGGGGAATGTTCCAAAATCCCTCCAAGTGGGTTCATTAACCTTAACATTACAGGAAAAGACTCCATACTGTTATTCTTGCCAGAGGTGGTTGCACTAAGTACTAAATGAGGAGTGTCAGTAATTATGAAACATAGATTTTGGTTAAATTTATTTTGTATTAAATAATTGGATGATTTTGGTTGGTTCCATTTGAAACATTAATAAAGTACAGTATTTCTCATTTTGGTATTTTGAGTTTCTCTATCTAGACCCCTTGACTTTTTCTACATTTTATTATGTTACAGCCTTATTCTAAAATTGATTTTAAAAAAATCCCCATCAATCTACACACAATACCACATAACGACAAAGCAAAAACAGGTTTAGAAATGTTTGATTATTTATTACAAATAATAAACTGAAATATCACAATTACATAAGTATTCAAACCCTTTACTTAGTATTTTGTTGAAACACCTTTGTCAGTGATTAAAGCCAAGAGTCTTAGATATGACGCTACAAACTTGGCACACCTCTATTTGCGGAGTTTCTCCCATTCTTCTCTGCAGATCCTCTCAAGCTCTGTCAGGTTGGATGGGGAGTGTCGCTGCACAGCTATTTTTAGGTCTCTCTAGTGATGTTCAATTGGGTTCAAGTCCGGGCTCTGGCTGGGCTACTCAAGGACATTCAGAGACTTGGCCCAAAGCCACTCCTGCATTGTCTTTGCTGTGTGCTTAGGGTTGTTGTCCTGTTGGAAAGGGAACCTTTGCCCCAGTCCGAGGTCCCGAGTGCTCTGGAGCAGGTTTTCATTAAGTATCTTTCTGTACTTTGCTCCGTTCAGCTTTCCCTCAACCCTGACTAGTCTCCCAGTCCCTGCCGCTGAAAAACAGCCCCACAGCATGATGCTGCCACCACCATGCTTCACATTTACATTACATTTAAGTCATTTAGCAGACGCTCTTATCCAGAGCGACTTACAAATTGGTGCATTCACCTTATGACCTCCAGTGGAACAGTAGTGCATCTAAATCTTTTCAGGGGGAGGGGGGGGTGAGAGGGATTACTTTATCCTATCCTAGGTATTCCTTAAAGAGGTGGGGTTTCAGGTGTCTCCGGAAGGTGGTGATTGACTCCGCTGTCCTGGCGTCGTGAGGGAGTTTGTTCCACCATTGGGGGGCCAGAGCAGCGAACAGTTTTGACTGGGCTGAGCGGGAACTGTACTTCCTCAGTGGTAGGGAGGCGAGCAGGCCAGAGGTGGATGAACGCAGTGCCCTTGTTTGGGTGTAGGGCCTGATCAGAGCCTGGAGGTACTGAGGTGCCGTTCCCCTCACAGCTCCGTAGGCAAGCACCATGGTCTTGTAGCGGATGCGAGCTTCAACTGGAAGCCAGTGGAGGGAGCGGAGGAGCGGGGTGACGTGAGAGAACTTGGGAAGGTTGAACACCAGACGGGCTGCGGCGTTCTGGATGAGTTGTAGGGGTTTAATGGCACAGGCAGGGAGCCCAGCCAACAGCGAGTTGCAGTAATCCAGACGGGAGATGACAAGTGCCTGGATTAGGACCTGCGCCGCTTCCTGTGTGAGGCAGGGTCGTACTCTGCGGATGTTGTAAAGCATGAACCTACAGGAACGGGCCACCGCCTTGATGTTAGTTGAGAACGACAGGGTGTTGTCCAGGATCACGCCAAGGTTCTTAGCGCTCTGGGAGGAGGACACAATGGAGTTGTCAACCGTGATGGCGAGATCATGGAACGGGCAGTCCTTCCCCGGGAGGAAGAGCAGCTCCGTCTTGCCGAGGTTCAGCTTGAGGTGGTGATCCGTCATCCACACGGATATGTCTGCCAGACATGCAGAGATGCGATTCGCCACCTGGTCATCAGAAGGGGGAAAGGAGAAGATTAATTGTGTGTCGTCTGCATAGCAATGATAGGAGAGACCATGTGAGGTTATGACAGAGCCAAGTGACTTGGTGTATAGCGAGAATAGGAGAGGGCCTAGAACAGAGCCCTGGGGGACACCAGTGGTGAGAGCACGTGGTGTGGAGACGGATTCTCGCCACGCCACCTGGTAGGAGCGACCTGTCAGGTAGGACGCAATCCAAGCGTGGGCCGCGCCGGAGATGCCCAACTCGGAGAGGGTGGAGAGGAGGATCTGATGGTTCACAGTATCGAAGGCAGCCGATAGGTCTAGAAGGATGAGAGCAGAGGAGAGAGAGTTAGCTTTAGCAGTGCGGAGCGCCTCCGTGATACAGAGAAGAGCAGTCTCAGTTGAATGACTAGTCTTGAAACCTGACTGATTTGGATCAAGAAGGTCATTCTGAGAGAGATAGCGGGAGAGCTGGCCAAGGACGGCACGTTCAAGAGTTTTGGAGAGAAAAGAAAGAAGGGATACTGGTCTGTAGTTGTTGACATCGGAGGGATCGAGTGTAGGTTTTTTCAGAAGGGGTGCAACTCTCGCTCTCTTGAAGACGGAAGGGACGTAGCCAGCGGTCAGGGATGAGTTGATGAGCGAGGTGAGGTAAGGGAGGAGGTCTCCGGAAATAGTCTGGAGAAGAGAGGAGGGGATAGGGTCAAGCGGGCAGGTTGTAGGGCGGCCGGCCGTCACAAGACGCGAGATTTCATCTGGAGAGAGAGGGGAGAAAGAGGTCAGAGCACAGGGTAGGGCAGTGTGAGCAGAACCAGCGGTGTCGTTTGACTTAGCAAACGAGGATCGGATGTCGTCGACCTTCTTTTCAAAATGGTTGACGAAGTCATCTGCAGAGAGGGAGGAGGGGGGGGGAGGGGGAGGAGGATTCAGGAGGGAGGAGAAGGTTGCAAAGAGCTTCCTAGGGTTAGAGGCAGATGCTTGGAATTTAGTGTGGTAGAAAGTGGCTTTAGCAGCAGAGAGAGAAGAGGAAAATGTAGGGATGGTGCCAGGTTTCCTCCAGACATGACGCTTGGCATTCAGGCCAAAGAGTTCAATCTTGGTATGATCAGACCAGAGAATCTTGTGTATCATGGTCTGAGAGTCTTCCGGTGCCTTTTGGCAAGCTCCAAGCGGGCTGTCAGGTGCCTTTAACTGAAGAGTGGCTTCCGTCTTGCCACTCTACCATAAAAGCCTGACTGGTGGAGTGCTGCAGAGATGGTTGTCCTTCTGTAAGGTTCTCCCATCTCCACAGGGGAAGTCTGGCACTCTGTCAAAGTAACCTTCAGGTTCTTGGTCACCTCCCTGACCAAGGCACTTCTCCCCCGATTGCTCAGTTTGACCGGGCGGCCAGCTCTTGGAAGAGTCTTGGTGGTTCCAAATTTCTTCCATTTAAGAATGATGAGGCCGCCTCCCGAGTGGCGCAGTGGTCCAAGGTACTGCATCGCAGTGCTAGCTGTGCCACTAGAGATTCTGGTTCGAGTCCAAGCTCTGTCGCAGCCGGCCACGACTGGGAGACCCATGGGGCGGTGCACAATTGGCCCAGTGTTGTCCGGGTTAGGGGACGGTTTGGCCAGCAGGGATGTTCTTGACCTATCGTGCTCTAGCGACTCATGTGGTGGGCCGGGCACAATGCACGCTGTCACGGTCGCCAGGTATACGGTGTTTCCTCCGACACATTGGTGCGGCTGGCTTCCGGGTTAAGCAGGTATTGTGTCAAGAAGGCTCTCAACCTTCGCCTCTCCCAAGTCCGTACGGGAGTTGCAGCGATGAGACAACACTAACTACCAATTTGTAACGGTTTTGACTTGAGGTCATTATTTATAGGGGTGCCAGGTAGGTTGTGCCTACCAGAGAAAACATTGGTTTCTCCTTTTAGTTTGGGTGGGAATGAGTCCCATCTGGTCTGTCAAGTCTACACCAATACAAAGGACTTATGTAAAAGTCAGGATGGAAATAAACTTTTCATAAACCCTTAAAACATTGGAAAGAACTTCAAAAACAACTATACTCTTTTGCGTGGGTTGTATTAACATCAATGATTACACACACATATAATAATATAACACAATGAGTTCTGGTTCCTCCAGAAATGTCCTGTACCTCGGGCCTAAAAAGAGTCCTGCCCGGTAGAGTTCAGGGAACTCAAGTGACTTCTGTCACGCAATGTTTGTCCGTTCATTCCGTGTAGCGTAAACCCAGTATTAATCATACCATCAATAGAACAATAAGTTTACCACAGAACTTTAAAGCGTATCAACTCTTAATAAGTCCTCAACTACAACTAACTACATAAATCACAGTATACATCACATCAAAACAAATGAAATACCGTATACAAAAAGGTGGTAGTCAGTCGGTCAGTCAGACAATCGGCCAATAGATCTCCCGGCGGAGAAAGGCCACGAAGAACGGAGAGGTGTAGTCCAGGGACGCAAAGAGTGGATCCGATCCTGGGTAAACTCGATTAGGCAAAAAAACACACCTATAACGGCAACAAAACAACGGAATAGAGAAGCTTCGGGAACTGAGGGTTGAACACATCCTCAGTCACGTCTCTCTCACAACCCCACTTTTGCGCAGCTGATGCTGGCTATTTAATTGGGAATTAAAGGGAAAGCGCCCTGTTGGAAGGAGCTGCACAGACGGTTCAGAAAAATTCAGGGCCGTCACAAATTGGATACCAAAAATTGGGGAGAAAAGGGGGTAAAAGTAACACAAAAAAATAAAACATTTAAATGGCGGCCACTGTGTTCTTGGGGAACTTAAAATGCTGCAGAAATGTTTTGTTACCCTTCCCAAGATCTGTGCATCGACACAATCCTGTCTCTGAGCTCTACGGACAATTCCTTCGACCTCGTGGCTTGGGTTTTTGCTCTGACATGCACTGTCAACTGTGGGACCTTATATAGACAGGTGTGTATTTTTCCAAATCATGTCCAATCAATTGAATTTACCACAGGTGGACTCCAATCAAGTTATAGAAACATCTCAAGGATGATCAATGGAAACAGGATGCACCTGAGCTCAATTTTGAGTCTCATAGCAAAGGGTCTGAATACTTATGTAAATAAGATATCTGTTTTTGCTTTGTCATTATGGGGTATTGTGTGTAGATTGATGAAACATTTTTTTAAACAATTATTTAAAAAGGCTGTAAAGTAAGAAAATGTTGAAAAGGTCTAGGGATCTGAATACTTTCTGAATGCACTGTAAATATACACATGCATAGTCTTTAAATTACGTAAAAGTATTACAGATATGTGTTGGCAGTATTTTTACTTTAGCCGTTTTTGAAGTATCTGTACTTAACTTTTTAGACAACTTTTACTCCACTACATTCCTAAAGAAAATAATATACTTTCAACTCCATACAATTTCCCCTTCCACCCAAAAGTACAACATTTTGAATGCTTAGCAGGACAGGAAAATGGTCCAAATCACACACTTATCAAGAGAACATCTCTGGCCATCCCTACTGCCTCTGATCTGGAGGACTCACTAAACACAAATGCTTCATTTGGAGTGTAGCCCTGGCTATCAGTAAATCGTGCTGTCTGGTTTGCTTAATATATAGAATTTAAAATAATTTATACATGTACTTTTGATACTTTAGAATACTTAAAACCAAATACTTTGACTTTTACTCAAGTAGTATATCACTGGGTGACTTTCACTTGAGTCATTTTCTATTTAGGCATCTTTACTTTTACTCAAGTATAACCATTGGGTACTTTTGCCACCACTGTGTTGGCTATTCATGTCCAATCATAACTGGCATGGGGAGAATGACACATTACACAAATAAAACAGTATTTTTTGTTTTGATTTATTTATTTAACCTTGAACTAGGGAAGTCAGTTAAGAACAAATTCTTATTTACAATGACGGCCTTGTTCAGGGGCAGAATGCCATATTTTCACCTTGTCAGCTCGGGATGCGATCTAGCAACCTTTCGGTTACTGGCCCAACACTCTAACCACTAGGTTACTGCTGCCCCGTAGCCTACTACACAAATAGAACTCTGTCAGGCATTCCAGTTGGTCAACTGCACGGGCAAAGGCCCATATGGTATGTGGAGAAGTTAACATCCAGCTCAGTGTTTCCCAACCCTGGTCCTCGAGCAGCCCAAACAGTACACATTTTTATTGTAACCCTGTACAAGCACACCTGATTCAACTTATCAACTAATCATCAAGCCCTCAATGAGTTGAATGAAGTGAATTTGTCAAAGGCTACAACGAAACTGTGTACAGTTGGGGGTACACGAGGACCAGGGTTGGAAAACACTGATCCAGCTGACCAGCGCATCCCAAGAAGCTCCTCTGCCATGTACTCCCAGCATTACCCACCCTACCAGGGGATGGTCTTCCAGAACAGAGTCATAGTGGGCTCTACAGGCCCCAGAGCACATACCCCGGCAATGGTGTACCGGCCCCACTACAAAGTTGTCAGCCCCAGTGGACAGATGGTCTATCCCCACACGCCAGAACCAGATATGGTCATGGGGCCAATGTTTACCCCTGTTGCCTCAGTGCAAAGAGCCAGTGTTCCTCCAGACCATATCCTGACAGGCAATGCTCCCACAGATGATGTCCCCTGGCCATGCCATGGATCGGCCTGGGACAGTCTACCCAACCAGTGATTTACACTGAACAAAAATATAAACACAACATATAAAAATGTGTCACGTTTCATGAGCTGAAATACAAGATGCACAAATGTGTTTTACATCCCTGTTCGTGAGCATTTCTCCTGTGCCAAGATAATCCATCCACCTGACAGGTGTGGCATATCAAAAAGCTGATTAAACAGCATGAACATTCCACAGCCCACAATCATTAGCCTGATCAACTCTATGTGAAGCAGATGTGTCGCTGCATGAGGCAAATTGTGGTCACACCAGATACTGACTAGTTTTCTGATCCATGCCCCTAATTTTAAAAAAGGTATCTGTGACCAACAGATGCATATCTGTATTCCCAGTCATGTGAAATCCATAGATGAGTGCCTAATTAATTAATTTATAGGAAGAAGAGAGTTTACGTGACAATGTTCTTGAGGAAGAATTGAAAATTATTGATTTGGTAGGCACATGGCAGGGGCTCTTGAGATTTTAACCAGACATTACCATTGTTTTCAATTACAGACAGGCTTTATAGGATTCCGTCCACAGCCAATAAAGGGGATGCAGTCCTATCCAGACATGTAACGGAGAGCAATTTACAGGTCAACAGCCGCCAAGATAATTATGCACGACCCAAATCTGCCCTCGTGTTAAACCAATGGAGTATTACGCCCGTTCCAATTGACTGGAGACCTAAATCAAGCAGTGTAAAACAGCAGTCGGCGAACACACAAAGCAAAGAAGCCGAAGTCCAACAAGGTGGATCCCCAAACGAGCCCGCCAATATACGCTCAAGGAATACACGATCAAGTGGAGGTTCGGAAAAACTGGACCGTCGGAGACACCGGTCCAGGGGCGGCCAGTAATCCATATGCACTGACAGCAAACTAACTCTAATCTAAAGAGGTAGTCCACGATCTCAGCAAGGCACAGAACAACGTGAAACAACAGTGACCGAAACGCTTCCCCAATTCCACATTCACTGTCTCCGGTAGGTCAAAACACATTATATACTGACCACTAAACGAAGAAGAGTTCCGATCGAGGCATGTGCGCAAGTGCCAGAGCAATCCTCCACCAGGAGCGCAGGCCCGAGACCTTCATGAAATAAACTCACACAACGCTGCTGCACTTGCGCATTCGGATCAAGATATTTGGAGGTAGTAACTTACTTATTGCCATGAAGCATCAATTAAACATATTTAATAAGAAATAGAAATCTGAGCGGGACTTATAAAAAGGACATATTAAAACGGGTTAGGGATTTTTAATTTTAGCCTTACAGACAAAAACTATCAAGATACTCAGCGGCAAAGAGATTAAGAAGTGTCACCAGAAACAAACCACGACGAAGAAGCATGGAGAGGTCAACATATGGCAAGAATCATGGAAAAGTATTATATCGTGCGCCATTCTATACTATATCGTGCACCATTCTGTTGCGCTCAGTGAAGCAATCTGTCGTTCTGCCCCTGAACAGGCAGTTAACCCACTGTTCCTAGGCTGTCATTGAAAATAAGAATTTGTTCTTAACTGACTTGCCTAGTAAAATAAAGGTAAAATAAAAATAAAATAAAAAAATCATCAAGAGTGCACCTGCCAGTATCCTATGTCAAGACTACGGTTACCAAAATAATAAAGAGCACACTATATATAAACTCCCAAGTCATTTATTGGGTAAATCGCCAAAGTGTTGGCATCACTGTGCCTTCTTCAGGACTACGGTAACCACCATGGATTACCGACCCACCGTCAGTGCGCATACGACTCCTCGCCTGTTTGTCAACCTCAAATAAATCTGTGTCCCATTGCGCTGCAGAGCACCCTGCCTCGTGCCATACATGTGCATAATGGTGAGGACTCACACTACTGGTCGTTAGAAGCAGACGCACAAATTCTGTGGGGCCTTCGACAGCAACTAACTGCTGGAATGAAAGCAACAACTATCCACCGGGCAGGGATTCCTATGGTCTTAGCAGCTAAGGTCAGCGATGAGATACGTGCCTGTCTATGTACCAATGGATGAAGCCATGACACCTGTCCACTCCGCCGCCTATTCAGCTACATGATGGAACATGAGGATGGAAGGAGGGCTCATAGGCGCCATTGCAGTGCACCCCTCAAACGGGTCACTTTATGTAAACCTTGTAGTGGCTCGCACCAACGTGGATTTTTATCATCAATTAAAAACGATAAAGCTTTCAATGATAACAAAGCTTTCAACGTTTTCTATGGAACATAGATTGGCTTCAAAAACCACCAGAGCCATGCCAAAGTAAGGCATTTAATTAACACAATGAACAAACTTGTTTACATTTAGAAGTTAGTTATTTTATTATACTCATTATTTACCAAGTTAAAGGGTCATGTTAATAATTGGATTGTACTACCTCTGCATACATTTTATCAGATAACGGTATCTGGTACTTTGAGGTTTTCCCCCCTATAACCATGAGACAAAGTCTCATAACCATATTACACTAGCCCCATTGTTAAATTACATAACAGTCCATAACTTAGATTATTCTCTATTATGACCCATGTCCTATATGATCCCTTCACAGTTGAAGAGGAATGTAAAAGGACAGCGGTTAGAGAATAGACAGGGATAGTCCTCTGTTTAGATAATTGCATAGCTTACAGCTCTGAAAAAATGTAATGGAAAGGAATTGTGCATAAAACATGTAACTACCATAACCTTTAGAGATGTGTTCCCTCAAGTTAATTTTCTCCCGCAATGATTGTCATGAGCAGATCTTGTAGTGATGATCATAATTATCTAAGCAGTGTGGTAACATTCAATAGTAAGCATTGTACCCGTATTTTTTTCTTCCTACAATCAATGGAGCAATCGACCAAAATATTAACAATCCACTGTGTTATGCATCAGTCAATCAGTGACCTCACAAATGAATGTGAGCATTGATGGACTCAAAAGTAATTGGAATGAGGATCAGCAACAGTTGAGCTGTGGGATAATACTAAAATATAAGTAAAGAAAGTGTTATAAACTAACAAAAAAATCCCAACCACTGAGAATATGTACATTATGTGAGTGCAGTTCTTTTTTGTAACAAACATTTTATGAAGTTGTTAACACAAAACAGCTGTACATTAAATTAAGAGCAACAGATTTAGTATGTGGATACTGTATGTTCCTAAAGGGCCAAGGTCGTAGGCTTGTGCAAATAGAATACTGTATGATAGATCACACCATACACAATCAAAGCACTGCATCGTGAAGTTAAAACAAAACAGCGACTCAAATCATGAACCCCTGTCAACCAAGCTACAATGGAGAGAATACACATGCTAAAAAGTAAATGATCTAAAATGGCTGCATGAAATGTGACCAAATGCTACATTTTTAAGCGTGTTTAACAGCTGAACATTTTGTATTACAAAATCATCAATTATTGTTATATTCATACACAGTATTTGAATTGTAATAAATTAAGACTATTGTATTAATCTCCTATTTGCATATTGGATGTAATTAACTGGTCTAAAAAAACGAATTAGTGGAATGGAATCACATAATAGATAAGGAAGTTGACGTGGATAAGAATAAATCTCACTATTCAAGGAATGTCCATTAGTGTCCATTAATAAATATCAGGTAATAGAGAATAGTTGCGGTCCCAGTAGCCAGTGGAGAACAACCAGTCCTGGTAGCCATTGTGGGGATTCTGACCCTGATGAAACCACCTGGAGATACAGAAGGGATACAGTGAGCATGGGTGGGTAGGGGGGAGGGGTGGGTAGGGGGTCAGGATTTCATCATGTCATTTCCTGAATGAGAGTTAGTATCTACATTACATTTAGCATTGCATAAGTGAAAAAAACAGTATGTCTAAAAAGATAATCATGCATTGGTTGTGTAATAAATAGTCAGTGGGTGTGTATGCAATTATTTCCAATTTGAGATCAGAACTGATGCATGCACAGTATGTATTAGCACCAGTAGATGGCGCTACCACACAAATTTGACAGTGCAGAGCACATGTAAGGCACACCATAGAAGAGCAAGCAACTCAAACCTGGGGCCAAGGGCAGGGTTTCTTCACATCAAAGCAAAGGTGCAATACAGAGAACATGACAATGGAAGAGAAAAGTAGGACTTTGCATTAGTATAAAGCAGTAAACCAGATACCAAATGAGAAATTGATTAAATGAAGGGATACCATATTAAAATGATATATTTGTGTACATTGAGAATATAACAAATTCAATTGTCAAAACATGTATTTCTCTCAGTCTTACTTTGTTTTCCACTCGTCATCAGATTTGGAATGGGTTTTGCGTGCAGCTCTCTGTTTCTCTTCTAGCCTCTTCTTCTCCTCACTTGCAAGATCTACAAGGAGAACACAAGGGGTTTTCACAGATCTACCTTAGATTAACTGTGCACTCAGTGCTAAATCTACAGCACCAGGTGTCACAGGAAGGCCAAGAAGATCATCAAGAACCTCAGCCACCCGAGCCACAGCCTGTTCACCCATCTACCATCTAGAAGGCGGAGACAGAACATGTGCATTAAATCTGGGACAGCTTCCATCTCCAGACCATCAGACTGTTAAACAGTCATCACTAGCTGGCCTCTACCCGGTATCCTGCCCTGAACCTTAAGAGACTGCTGCCCTGTGTACATAGAGTCATTGAACACTGGTCACTTTAATAAATGTTTACATACTGTTTTACCCACTTTATATGTATATACTGTATTCTAGGCATGGCTCATGGTATATAACTACTGCACAACCTTTTCATACGATCTATACACAGTATATGTATTGTTGTATACTTTTTTGCGCTGTTGTCGATGTTTGTATCATGTCTGTGCTGCTGCCATGTTGTGTTGCTACCGTGTTGTTGTTGTGTTGCTGCCATACTATGTTGTGGTCTTAGTTCTCTTTATGTAGTGTTGTGGTGTCTCTTGTCATGATGTTTGTTTTGTCCTATATTTTTAATCTCAGCCCCCATCCCCGCAGGAGGCTTTTTGACCAGTTTAATTAGGCCCTCATTATAAATAACAATTTGTTCTTAATTTACTTGCCTAGTTAAATAAAAGGTTCAATCAAATAATACAAAATAAAGATGACCATTTTTATACATGTATATCCAGACTCTGCTATTGATCGTTCTGATGTCTTAATTTCTTGTATATTTTTAAAAATGTTTATTTTTGTATTGTTATTGTACTGTTAGATATAGAGCTGCACTGTTGGAGCTAGAGACATAAGCATTTTACGATAACATCTGCAAATCTGTCTACACGACCAATAAAATGTGATTTGAAACCAAGTGTTTGCAGATGATACACAAGCACGTATCCTGATTCTTACCAATATCTCCGTTCTCCATGGCTCGTATGTCTGGCCTCAGCCTGCAGTCTGTCTTTGGGATGAGCCCCTCCATATCCTTATCCAGCTCATTCAGTTGCATGGCAAACGACGTGAAGCTGTACATCTAGAAATACATACACACAAAAAAAAAACTGTTTCCAGGACTGAATATTTCAATACAAAGCCGTGAAGACTGTAAAATGATGCTTTATGATCTTGAGGTTTCTAAGCCTCTGCATCTTTGTATGCTTGAATACACCATCCATCTAAACAGGAGTGTTTTCTTATGTGTCTAACCTCTATAGAGTTTTCTGGTCTTGGGGCTATCCTCCACAGGAGCTGGCTGCCTGGGATCACCTCTACGGTGTCAGCCTCTGGTAGGGGGATCTCCTCCACCTCCTCACCAGAGCCCTGGACAACAGCACAAATGTATTTAGCTTTATTTAATCAGGGAGTCACCATTGGGACCAGGTTCTCTTTGACGAGGGAGACCTGCATATACAATTTCATAAAATACATCCAAAAACTAATGCAGGAAAACGAGAGGAGCACTCCACTGAAGCTCTTCTACCTAAAACTGTAAGAGTTGTCATAACACAGTACATGTTTTTTTAATTTTACACTTTCAACATGTTTAACTTGACACCCAGCACATTACATTCTTGGGAGTAACAAAAACCCTCAGGGATGGAGAACTCGAAAGTATTTGTTTGCCATGTAATGGGGATTACATGAGTTTATGGGGTTTACACACACACCTGTTTACAGCTTTTCTTTTCCTCTGCCCTCTTCCCACTTCTCTTATGTGCCTCCAATGCAGCAGAATCCACTATGTACATACACTCTGTCCACTTTCCATAGAGAGAACAGACCTTCTTTTTGCTTTGCCAAAAACACAAATACTGTCAGTTTAAAAACTGCAGACATCACTGACAATATGGCAACATGCTGGAGAAATATGAAAAACAAGAGGTACTTTGATAGGCTGGCTAAATCAAAGCCGCCACAACATTAAAATCATACCTTTTGTCCAGAATGTAGCCTTCAACTTTGTGCAATTCCTTGCCAAAAAGGCCACAGGGTTTGAAATTCAGACAGCATCTTTCTCCAGTTCTGTGAAGAAATGTAGAAATACCATTCAATAATTTCCCCTTTCATACTTCCTCATTCACACATTGCACTTCCTATCTTAGTCTAAACATGTGAGAGTGTTTTCCTTACTTGTGGTTGAGAACCTCCAAGTTGCCATACTGCTCAATCCACAGCTGCCCCACAATGATGTTGTGGACGCAACATGTAGGGTTTGTCCATGTGTAGGCCTCATTATACCTGGAAGTACAAATAACTCTAAAACAACATGTCTTTGAACAATACATTTTGGCTTCACACAGACAACATGAGAAAACATCACAACTATTGTTAGTGCATGAATGAGCATGCTTACCTGGGCAGCTCCAGTGTGATGATGCCTTTGGGTTCAGCCTCCACGCTCTTGCCCCAGAACTTGAGTTTGGGGTAGATGGAGCCGTGGAACACAAAGTCTTTCTTCAGGCCTTCGGCGTGGAACGCACTGACTGGTGGGTGGTGGCTCACCTGCTCTGAGATCAACCTGAACCCCAGGTCTTCTCTGCCAGAGAAAAGGGTGGGGATTGGGAGGGTAAGAGAAGTATCCAATGCTGTAAAATGGCTGGCTCAACACTTCTCATCCTCCAAATAAATCACCAGTCCTAGAGATGTACTCCTCCCTCACTCTTACCTGACCAGTTCGTAGGTCTCTCCCAGTAGCGGGTTGAAAGGTTTTCCAGTTCTCTCCCACTGGGAAGCCACAGCAGAAACAGCAAACGCTGCCACACACTGTCAATGCAAAACAGATTACTTGATGTAGAGACTTTTCATTACTCTTTTTTTTCCTACATGCAGTATGTGTGTTGTACCTTCCTATGCTTGTTGCTCTCAATTTGTGTACCAAAAAGTTGACAAAAATAAATCAATAATCAAATCCGTGTTCCAGATCATTTCTCTTGTGTGTACCTTCATCCTCTCTATGGAGTCAGAGGAGGAGTTGGCCTGGTGGATGAGGTATGTGTGCTCCATGTACTCTGTCAGACGCTGCAGGAAGCTCAGAGGCTCATTAAAAATCACTGGCATGGTAATCTTAGACAGCTCCTGAGAGAGAGAACAAGAGAAAGAAAGAGAGAAAACAGAAGCACAAGTAGTTGTACTACGTGAATGCCATTTTCAAACCATTAAATAAGAAAGTCTCTTGGAATGAGGAATAAGCAGTGATGCAATGCACCATGGAAAGGTCGCATAATTCAAACATCCCATAGGCTCATCATAACA
This sequence comes from Oncorhynchus nerka, assembly GCF_034236695.1. NCBI lineage: Eukaryota > Metazoa > Chordata > Actinopteri > Salmoniformes > Salmonidae > Oncorhynchus > Oncorhynchus nerka. The sequence goes on along the minus strand of NC_088419.1, from coordinate 62,479,365 downwards.
TAATAAGCTATAGCGAAACAATCGAATGTAATGGTGTAAATGTAAATACTAGTGTATACGGTTTTAAAATGCACACAAACCCTATTCAGAGCATCAATTAGTCCATACAGAACTAAAAAGCTGAAGCACTGATATTTAATCCGTTACAGTACTGGGCCATGGCTAAACATTGAACAGGATTAGTTTTCATACTAGGGTTCTGTATGTATGTATGTATGTATGTATGTATGTATGTATGTATGTATGTATGTATGTATGTATGTATGTATGTATGTATGTATGTATGTATGTATGTACGTACAGTGGGGCAAAAAAGTATTTAGTCAGCCACCAATTGTGCAAGTTCTCTCACTTAAAAAGATAAGAGAGGCCTGTAATTGTCATCATAGGTACACTTCAACTATGACAGACAAAATGTAGGATTTTTAATGAATTTATTTCCAAATTATGGTGGAAAATAAGTATTTGGTCAATAACAAAAGTTTCTCAATACTTTGTTATATACCCTTTGTTGGCAATGACAGAGGTCAAACGTTTTCTGTAAGTCTTCACAAGGTTTTCACACACTGTTGCTGGTATTTTGGCCCATTCCTCCATGCAGATCTCCTCTAGAGCAGTGGTGTTTTGGGGCTGTTGCTGGGCAACATGGACTTTCAACTCCCTCCAAATATTTTCTATGGGGTTGAGATCTGGAGACTGGCTAGGCCACTCCAGGACCTTGAAAATGCTTCTTACGAAGCCACTCCTTCGTTGCCCGGGCGGTGTGTTTGGGATCATTGTCATGCTGAAAGACCCAGCCACGTTTCATCTTCAATGCCCTTGCTGATGGAAGGAGGTTTTCACTCAAAATCTCACGATACATGGCCCCATTCATTCTTTCCTTTACACGGATCAGTCGTCCTGGTCCCAATGCAGAAAAACCCCAAAGCATGATGTTTCCACCCCCATGCTTCACAGTAGGTATGGTGTTCTTTGGATGCAACTCAGCATTCTTTGTCCTCCAAACACGACGAGTTGAGTTTTTACCAAAAAGTTCTATTTTGGTTTCATCTGACCATATGACATTCTCCCAATCTTCTTCTGGATCATCCAAATGCTCTCTAGCAAACTTCAGATGGGCCTGGACATGTACTGGCTTAAGCAGGGGGACACGTCTAGCACTGCAGGATTTGAGTCCCTGGCAGCGTAGTGTGTTACTGATGGTAGGCTTTGTTACTTTGGTCCCAGCTCTCTGCAGGTCATTCACTAGGTCCCCCTTGTGGTTCTGGGATTTTTGCTCACCGTTCTTGTGATCATTTTGACCCCACGGGTTGAGATCTTGCGTGAAGCCCCAGATCGAGGGAGATTATCAGTGGTCTTGTATGTCTTCCATTTCCTAATAATTGCTCCCAGTTCATTTCTTCAAACCAAGCTGCTTACCTATTGCAGATTCAGTCTTCCCAGTCTGGTGCAGGTCTACAATTTTGTTTCTGGTGTCCTTTGACAGCTCTTTGGTCTTGGCCATAGTAGAGTTTGGAGTGTGACTGTTTTAGGTTGTGGACAGGTGTCTTTTATACTGATAACAAGTTCAAACAGGTGCCATTAATACAGGTAACGAGTAGAGGACAGAGGAGCCTCTAGAAGAAGTTACAGGTCTGTGTGAGCCAGAAATATTGCTTGTTTGTAGGTGACCAAATACTTATTTTCCACCATAATTTGCAAATAAATTCATTAAAAATCCTACAGTGATTTTCTGGATTTTATTTAGTTGATTACCCTCCCCGGCTACTGAACCACATTCCACATCAGGATTATGACATGCTCTCAGCGGTAGCCCAAGAAAAGACACACAGTTGTATAGATGTACGTTACTTACTGAACAAAACATCAGTATAGGACTGACTGAGCTTAATACAGGGACTATTATGGCCACAATAAAGCAGAATGCCGGTTGGTAGCTCACCATGCCAATGCATTTCCTCAGGATACTCCAGATGCTTAAGTCATTTCTGGAGAACATGGGTGCTGGTAAACTTGTTCTGGAGTGAGGGACATCATACACACACACACACATAAAAGGTAAATGTACAAATGACACTGTGCGCTCTGTTGACTTTGAATCTACCCTTATGGTACAGTGATCTGCGTTTCATTGGATTAGACGTGTAACAGATGCTATATCACTAACGCAGGAGTCATATCTTATTCAGGACAATATAGTCTGCTGAGTGCAACAAAAGCCTTCAGTTTTGTTTCAGGCACATGCAGAGCAGACTATTGGACTAAGGCCCAGGTCTACAATCAACACCCCTATACAAGGTGTCCAGTAGCCAGCCATGGAAATATCTGCTCCTTGAGACCTTCACTGCTACTCTATTTATGGTTAGAGTAATTTGACCGACACATGTACATTCATATGAACACCTACATTCAACATGAATTCTTGCTCACACAAAGACAGCGGAAGAAGATAAAAACATGTGGATACTCTAGTTCACACATCCCATTTAGTGAATATGCTATTTAATTAACTTCCTAACTGCCAGTCTGGTTGAGTTTGGCTATTTCAACCACCACAGGTTTTTGTTTTTTCATGTTTCTTTCTTTGAGACACTGAATGACACAGAGTGGAAAAAGCAATCAAATTAATGGCCATCCTAAAAACCTGCCCTCCACTCCTATACCCTGATCAGCCTCCAGACTGAAGGGACCAGTGAACATAGGATTCTACCGAGTTCCGATTACTGCATTACATTGTGACCTCAATGTTTAACTGGTCCTACACATTGCTCGGCCTTCTCAATGGAGAGCCTTTCTCCTGCCTGGACGGCTCGCTAAATTATTCACGCTGACTGACTTGGCAGGAACAGGGAAAACCCTCAAAATAACCCATAGGTATGATCCTGGCAGTCTAGGAACACAAGTAAACAAGCAGTAAGGTAAAGAACAAGACTTAGCTTCAGGACCTGGAAGAAACTCCACCTCTGTATTTTTTACAGAAAGGCTTTCTCTCAAATGGATAGTCAGGGACAAAATGTTCATTAACAAACAAAAATATGACTTAAAAGTTAAGGTATTGTGCAGAGGCAAAGTGACTTTTCTTTCCATGTTCAATCCAAATCGGAAGCTTCTACCTTCCAGTAAAAACAGCTGTGTAATGTAAACAGGACGCCTGTCTGTGTGTGCTTGGATGTAGGGTGGATGGGATAGAAGCTGGGTGGGTAGGAGGGGTGTGTCAGGGGGGCTCAGCTCACCTGTGCCTCACGGTCCCATTGGGTTGGGACTCATCCTGATGGTGATCCTCTCGAGACATGTTGGTGGGGCTGCTGCGCTCGCTGCTGAACAGGACAGAGCCTTCCTCGTCGAATGAATGGCTGGCCACCGTCTCAAAGCCGCTCAGAGAGTGCTCCGATTCAGAGTCTGAGAGGGAAAGGTATAAGCAGGCATGTTGTAAAGACAGGGACTAGAAATATGAGGGACAGCGCTATGAAGGACTGCATGTCGCTATCGGCAACTGACACTTTTCCCTGAGCCTCCCTAAAGCCCTGAGGGGAGAAACCTAATCTCTGGATCGAGTTGCATTTAAAGTGCCCTGAACCAACAGATGAAGGCATCGGTCAATCGATCATTACAAAAATCATCCTAAACATCATCACAGGCCATCTTGTAAAGGACTGTTATAGGCATTTTCAAAGTTGAATACTATATTGTAGGAATGTAGGCATTGCTCAACTGCAACTAAATTGGTGCACACACTACATTCAAACAAGCAAGTCATCTTAGCACAACATGTAAACACAAAAGATCATAAAATACATGAACAGCTAAAGGCATCAAGAAAATAATCAGTGTCAAACAGGTGAGGCAAGTTCTCTCACTTTAAGTCAATCCGATTGTAAATAAAAACAAGCCATACTCACCAGACACAGCGTCGTGGAAGTCATCCTCACTGAGCGCGCCCTGTGGAGAAGAGCCTGTGACAACGGACTGCTCAAGTTCGTGGTGCTCTGTAGCCAGAGTCTGTAACGCTTCAGACAGGATCTTATTCTTCTCCACCTCCTGCTCCAATTTCAGACTGCGCACCTGAACCACAGACACAATAATTAATAATCATACAGTATATGTTTGATGGCACGTCATGGCCTACAAATATCAACACCGAAAAGCAAGTTACAGTATACAGGGAATACAGTATAGATATCAGCAGAGATCTCTGTACGGATGAGAGGACCTATATTGTGTAGGTCTGTAAAGACTACAAGATTAGCAACTAACTGATCACTCTTATTACTGTGCTCAGATCAGCAGACAGACATCACAGGGCTAGAGTGAAGCAGTGTTGAGAGGAACAAGACATGTTTGGTTGTAGTAGAGGACAGGTGCCTGAAGCCTGCCATCTCAAATGGCTGTCCAGAGAACATGACCCTCATGGAACAGAGATGATCAGATGATCACAATAGGCAAGGAAATGGCCAATTAGACATTTGTATTCTTTTGTGAAAATACAATACATAAAAATATACTTTTCTATAACTGTTGATTGTTGAACCCTGGCCCCCGACCACTTCCTGTTGAGTGGCACAAGTTTGTTTAGTTTTGATTGTAGTGAGAGCCGTCAACATGTAGCTAGCTCCCCTTCCTCTCCCCTTTTCTGTGTCCCAAATGTGTCATTTGCACTCCGACCTGTGAAAGTTTTTGCTAGCTAGCTTTCGCTACTAAAAGGTAGCGAACACTGAGGTATAAGGGTCAAGTGCGGGGTTTGTTAAAAACAGGACAACGTGCGTGGATCACTGCTATGAAGGTCTGGCTACATTTCACTTCAGGTAACGTAAACGTGTTATTTGATTAGCTAATATGCTAGCTATAAGTTTTCCACTAAGTGTCTGAAGGCCTAGCTAAAGCAGTCTATGCCACCCAAAAATAACTTTGTGCAACAGGAAAATAAATGTGATTGTGGGTTGCTGTAACATCTCTATCTAGTTAGCCAGTAGCTAGCTAACATTTGAATAGCTAATTATGTGAGACAATAATAGCTACATCCATGTATTGTTGCTAAGCTACCATAGCTGCGTTCTGTGCAAACAACTGATATAGCTGTAGCTTTTTACCCACAAAGCTGATGGGGTGGCTTGTCAAGTTAACCCAGTAATGGACCTTGCACTAACTAACTAAGTATTATAGAGGACTTGGCTACATTATTGTATAGTATTAGGCTTAACGTTAAGACACTGTAGCTAGCTAGATATATTGATATGCTAGCCCATAATAATAAGCCTAATGTCTCTACTACTACAGTTCAGTTCCATTCCCATGTTTGTGTTGCCCGGGCTAGGGCTTAAACCAGCAACTTTCCAGCTGCTGGTCTACCTCACCAACCTCGGTCTCTCAATCCTGGTCCCGGGGACCCAAAGGGGTGCACCTTATTATGTTTGGCTTAACACTACACAGCCAATTCAAATGATTAACATATCTAGTGTTGATGATTTGAAACAGATGTGTAGTGGTAAGGCAAAAACAAAAAGGACCAGGAAACACTGCTCTATGGCTAGACTACTACAGGGGCAATGAATAAGTGTGGTGCCATGACTACAATGGTTCAAGCCCAGGATGACAAAAAAATGGGTATGAAATTGAACTGGCAGCTGGAAGGATTCCTTGTACCATCTCCTGCCATTGTGTCCTTGAGAAAGGCACTTAAACACCCCCCTAGGGGTGCTGCACTGCAGGGTGTTGGGAAAAGCAGAAGACACATTTCCATTCTAACCAGTGGACAATAAAGTATATATTCTGTTCTTCTCACAAGAAGACTCAAGATCTCTACACTCACACTGCTGTGGTCTCTACTGCAGCACTGTACATGGATGGATTCCTTGTATTGTACTACACTGCCATTACACTATATTTGGATACTATTTAATTGTGCTATGTAAATTATTCTGCATCTTCAGAACAAAAACGTTTAGTTCATTACTATGCCTATTATTACTGAGTATTCATGTGAATTACTTGTTTATTGTGAAAGATTATTAGTCTCAAATGACCACAATCACATTTTAACATGTTTACTTTGTCAACAAATGAGAGCGCTGCAATGAGAGCTACAATTATACATTTGAAGATGGGTTAAATGGAATACTAACTGCAATCTCACCACTATCCAGGCCAAGTAGCCCACATCTTCTGAAGTGTCTGGCTAGCTCCGCCTCCTCCATACACTGACTAGGCTACATGTAACCCCGCTTTTCCATTTTTTCTAAGTAGACTGTTTACTTTTCTGCTTGTAACGTGCATTTGACATGTTGCGTTCTCTGGGGGAGATAGCTATCCCCGGATGTAGAGTGGGGACGGGCGTTTTAGTTTGTTATTATTAGTTTGTTATTGTTTACATTCCAAAAAAAAGGTCTATACCTAAAATATACCTCATGACCATACAACTTCTCCTTTCCAAAAACTGAATTTTTGGATCCATTGAAACACTGTGGCTTGGCTGGTACTTCTCTGCATAAAGCCAGATATGAGCCTAAAAATTGAAATACATTTCAAGAGACAGCAAGGATAGAGTTTCTGGTGAGGGCAACTCAAAGTCGAAGGTAGATACACACACACACACACACACACACACACACACACACACACACACACACACCACAGTGAATTAGAGTACAGCTCAACTGTAACCAAGGCTGGAAATTGATGGGAGAGGAAGCAGACAGATAACGTAAGGTAGCATATAGACAAACAGCAAGATGTCTCTGAGGACTTGGTAGAATTCTGTCTTGGCCTCCACTAAGATCCACTGAAACATCTCATTCAATGTCAAAAACTAACAGCCTGAATGGAATGGATTAATTAACAGCAACAGCACAGGCAGTAAGTAACTACTTTAGGACCAATCTGCTCAACAGTTTTATAACGAGAGATTATGCAATAATCAGAGTCACATCCTGTGCAACTTCAGTATACTTATAAATAGCATATTCAACATCATATGATAACCAGGAAGCTTATGATATTATTATACCTTGCTTTGGTGAGGGTTCACCAATAAAGATAAAAAAATCCAAACTGAAGTAATGAAACGACAGATTTCATTTACAAAATCATGCAAAATGTTTGTCCATCGTTAGTCCTTGTAACACTGCAATAACATTGCTGATTCCCAAACACATGTAAAGTTATATATATGGCAGTATCATCCTGGTTATCATACTTAAACAACATTTACAACCAAAAGATGCAGTAGCAGTGAGTCACAGTGAAACAGTCACACTTCAAACCAGGAACCAACTACAATAACACAATCACTGCAAAGCTCACTGAACTCGAGTCGCAAATAAACTCACAATAAATGTAGCCTCCTCCATATGCTTTGCTGGTAAAGCGTTTCTCCCATACGATAGGCCTTCAGTGGGATACTGGCATTCGTCTGTGTGCTCACAGAACAGAGCACTATTGAGGAGCCAGCAGCAACGATAACAGTAGCAGAATCACCCATCAGGAGATGCTGTGTTGTAATCACCAGATGATGGTACTGTAGTAGCATATAGCAGCAGTAGTAACAGTTGCCGTCCCAGTAGTTTGAGCTGGAGAGTGACTCTGAGCAATGGCAGATGTAGTTCTGTAGAGAATCACTTTCAGACAGTCATGATCCACCAGAGTGAGTTCAATCCTCCACAAAGCACTCTATTACATTGAAAGTGTAGTCATTTAGCAGACGCTCTATTCCTCTATGAAGTAGGCCTAGTCACACACACCCTCCCTCTCCACTCAAATGATTAGTGATCTCTGTACTGCATATCTTTCCGTCACCATCTGGCAGTGATGACACATGAACACATGTAGAAATGAGTGACACTCCTCTTCATTCTACCACATCATTAGTCTTAAATTCTTTCCATCTCTTTGTAATCTCTACATATCTGGGCTTTTGGGCAAAAATAAACACTACATTAGGCATTTCCACCTCACACAAACAGTTTGAGAGTCAAAACAGCAGATATAATGTACAGTATGATGTAAATGCATGTGGACACATCAAATTGTGCCTCATTAATAGTTCGCCCTCAGGTCCATGTACAGTACACCATTGTATGGGAGAGCAACACCTTCCAAGGTCATGACTGCTGGTCACTTCATTACTGTAGAGTGTCTCCACAGCCTCCTTCACCCAAGAGCCATCTAGCTAGCACCGCCAGGCTGTAGAGCCCATCTCAAGGGGAAGCTAGGTAGCACCGCTAGGCTGTAGAGCCCATCTCGAGGGGAAGCTAGGTAGCACCGCTAGGCTGTAGAGCCCATCTCAAGGGGAAGCTAGGTAGCACCGCTAGGCTATAGAGCCCATCTCAAGGGGAAGCTAGTTAGCACCGCTAGGCTGTAGAGCCCATCTCGAGGGGAAGCTAGGTAGCACCGCTAGGCTGTAGAGACCATCTCAAGGGGAAGCTAGGTAGCACCGCTAGGCTGTAGTGTCATCTCAAGGGGAAGCTAGGTAGCACCGCTAGGCTGTAGAGCCACATCTGGAAGCCACTGTTATGGAATGAGGCTGGAGCAATGGCTTCTTCTGCTTCACTGCTCATCAATACTGTTTGAACTGTTAGTTTTTATTCTGTTTATTTAGAACCTAACGGACAACTACAAAAGCTCAAACCAAGTTTATTCACCCAATGGGTCAAACAGCTGAAAAAGACAAATGCATGTTCCCACCAGCACAAGTATTAATATCCCCCCTTTAGGTGGAGTCTCCTCCTTTTCAATAAACATTACATCTTTGTTGCTAGGCAGGAAATGAAGTGACATGGGTAATAAACTGTTCCTTCGTGTGACCTGACCTCAGCCCCATTCCTCACTAATCCACAGCTATCCACCCTTAACAGTGACCGTAACCATGCGATTGTCTTTCCCCTTACTTAGTAGCCCATGGCTCATATCCACCCTTAACCTGTTCAACCTATGGGGGCGCTATGTCATTATTGGATAAAAAGACGTGCCCGTTTTAAGCGCAATATTTTGTCACGAAAAGATGCTCGACTATGCATGGAATTGACAGCCTTGGAAAGACAAAACTCTGACGTCTCCAAAACTGCAAAGATATTATGTGTGAGTGCCCCAGAACTAATGCAACAGGCAAAACCAAGATGAAGTTTCATACAGGAAATGGCCCAGATTCTGAAGGCGCTGTGTTCCAATGTCTCCTTATATGGCTGTGAATGCGCCAGGAATGAGCCTGCGGTTTCTGTCTATTCCCCGAGGTGTCTGCAGCATTGTGACGTGTTTGTAGGCATATCATTGGAAGATTGACCATAAGAGACTACATTTACCTGGTGTCCCGCCCGGTGTCCTGTGTGCGTAATCTGTAGGTCCATGCGCGTTCCATTTCTTCAGAAGAGAAAGTAAACTGCCACGATGGATTTTATCGTCGATAGATATGTGAAAAACACCTTGAGGATTGATTCTAAACATCGGTTTGCCATTTTCTGTCGATATTAAAAAGTTAGCGTTTTAATGACTTAATATATATTTTTTTTTCCCTCCCCAAATGTGATGAACAAAACGGAGCGATTAGTCGACACAAATAATATTTTTTGTAAAAACGGAACATTTGCTATCTAACAGAGTCTCCTCATTGAAAACATCTGAAGTTCTTCAAAGGTAAATGATTTTATTTGAATTCTTTTCTGGTTTTGGTGGAAAATGTTGCATGGTGAAAGAGAGGCATAATACGATGCTAGGCTATCAATACTGTTACACAAATGCTGTTTAGCTATGGTTCAAAAGCATATTTTGAAAATCTGAGATGACAGTGTTGTTAACAAAAGGCTAAGCTTGAGAGCAAATAGATTAATTTCATTTCATTTGCGATTTTCATGAATAGTTAACATTTACATTTAAGTCATTTAGCAGACGCTCTTATCCAGACGTTGCGTAATGGTAATGAGCTTGAGGCTGTATTCACGATCCCGGATCCGGGATGGCTCGACGCAAGAAGTTAATTGAATCCACCATATACATTCCTCCTACATTTAACCCTTAAATTACAGTGTAGCAAGTATTTCAAATTACAACTCAACAGAAAACATTCACCACATGACCCTGTGATAGAAGCCGGAGAGATTGCTCTCTTTGACAGCTCAAATATTACAAGTTCAACTCAAAATGTAGGAGGCCAGTGTCAAAATAATTATTATAGTTCTAATGCATTGCACAGTCACTTATAATTATGTGATCGTTGAGACGTATAATACAACACATCATTCTGAGCTGAAATAGACATTAGCGCCACAGTAACAATCTGGGAAGCCATGGGACACTCTGTAAGGTGGTAACAATGGTTGGCCCCTGACAGCTGTGACATCCTACACAGTATGGTTGATAATCTAGATGAATAATCCATCATAGCAGTAGCAATCCATTTGCCTGCCAGATCACACATTTATTAGGCCTACACCCGGATGCTCATTTCACCTTTTCCACACAATCATAGGTTAGGATGAGAATAGTAAAATAATGCAGATAAGCTCTTACTAAAATGCCAATTCAATTGCACATTGTACATAACCAGCCAAGACTTGTTTTTTTCCTGTATTACACCTATCTATTCTCTACTTTATCTCTCCTGCATGTTTAGCGAGTCAAAACATCAGATATAATGTACAGTATGATGTAAATGCATGTGGACACATATCAAATTGTGCCTCATTAATATCCCTAATGTTCTGCATCCCTATTCTGGAGCTCAACTCAGCTTGATTCTCTCTGTGCAAATCAAATGTTTGTAAACCACAGATTCTACTCTCATAGCACTGGGAAATGGGACACTTTGCGTTTTTGTAAGGCTGCGTGTATGCAAAATACTTCTGAATCTTTGTCCTCAGAGTGTATCCTCTGTAATCAAGTGACTTTGTGAGCTCTTATCTGTAGTAAAAACAAAGTCCATTGGCAGAGCAACGAAGTTAGTCGACACAGAAGTGAAGTGACGTACCCCATCCTGTCTGGAGAAGAGGCTGAGGCAGTGGTTGAGATTAGAGTAGGTCTCACTGGACAGCTCACACACCTCCTTCATCTTCTGCAGCATCACGGGCGGCAGCTCTGAGGGGACAAACAAGACCACAGGACATTTTAGTGGTGTTCTGAGAGAGCAGTCAAATAGTGTTTAACGGTAACTTAAAATGTACCACTAAAGTCTTGTCGGCTGAATTCAGACTACATTTTAAAGGGCTATTGTTGATTCCTAGTCTTACACTAAATATGGGTCAATTGGTTTAGGCACAAGCTTCTATTGGAAGTGAAATACAATGAAAAGTGCAATTACATTTGACATTTATGCAATGAATGAGGGTATTGTACTACATGTCTGTGGCAATGGAGTTCCTATGAAAGAAAAGGCTTTACTGTCAGCAAGTCCATCTTCTTTCACCAAGGAGAGGAATGCTCCAACCTCCTTCTCCAGCTTCTGGTGACAAGCTTCAGCTGACTGCCAGAGAGGAGGCGAAAGAAAGAAGAGGGGAAACGCATGACAACCATACTTAAAGGCATACTGAAACATTTGTATGTCTCTGCATGCAGTATGAAGGAAGTGTCGCCAGCCAATGCTAACTAAGGTTAGCGCAATGACCGGAAGTCTACAGGTACGCTAGCGTTAACTGTGAATATTAAGGATCTTAAGATTACCCATTACATGTAATTTTAAAAAATTGCAGAAGGAGAATTTACATTTTGACCATGAGAGGAGGATGGAGATGTGAGGAGAGACAGCAAGAGACAAAAGCAACCATCAGATAAACAGGTTGTAGACTGGTATTTTACCTGTAATGATTCCGTCAGCTCTCCCACACTCAAGACTTCTTCCTCATCCTCCTCGCTGCCCTGATCCTGAGAGCAGTAGTGTGTACTGTAGGCAGAGTGTTCCTCCATAGCATCCATCCACCTCTGTAGGACAGAACAAACATGCACTCATCTGAGCTGCACGATGGACTTAAGTACACTGTGCTGCTGCATGTTCTGCTCTTAGGCTAATAATTGGGCTCTCACATGACTTATGACAGGGGGAAAATTAGGTTATGAGAATAGCGTCATTTGTTGTCTGCGCGTATGTCAGACTGTTTGTAGGTTTATTCAAATGTAAGCTGTTTTTATTTTAACACAATGTTTTTGTTTGAAAAAAATAAGGAACATTTTATTTAACTTATGAAAGCAATGAAAAGCAATATTGATGATATTTGGGAAGTATTCAGACCCCTTCCCTTTTTCTACATTGTTACGTTACAGCCTTATTCTAAAATGTATTAAATTACTACACACAATATGCCATAATGACACATCAAAAACAGGTTAAGATATTTTTTTGCACATTTAAAAAAAAAATGTACCGTACCTCATTTACATAAGTATTCAGACACTTTGCTATGAGACTTAAAATTGAAATCAGGTGCATCCTGTTTCCATTGATCATCCTTGAGATGTTTCTACAAATAGATTGGTCATGATTTGGAAAGGCACACACCTGTCTATATAAGGTCCCACAGGTGACAGTGCATGTCAGAGCAAAAGCCAAGCCATGAGGTCAAAGGAATTGTATGTAGAGCCCCCGAGACAGGATTGTGTCGAGCCACAGATCTTGGGAAGGGTACCAAAAACATTCTGCAGCATTGAAGCTCCCCAAGAACACAGTGGCCTCCATCATTCTTAAATGGAAGAAGTTTGGAACCACCAAGACTCTTCCTAGAGCTGGCTGCCCCACCAAACTGAGTAATCGGAGAAGTGCCTTGGTCAGGGAGGTGACCAATGGTCACTCTGACAGAGCTCCAGAGTTCCTCTGTGGAGATGGGAGAACCTTCCAGAAGGACAACCATCTCTGCAGCACTCCACAAATCAGGCCTTTATGGTAGAGTGGCCAAACAGAAGCCACTCCTCAGTAAAAGGCACATGACAGCCCGCTTGGAGTTTGCCAACAGGTCCCGAAAAGATTCAGACCATGAGAAACAAGATTCTCTGGTCTGATAAAACCACATTTTTGGCCTGAACGCCAAGCGTCACATCTGGAGGAAACCTGGCGCCATCCCTACGGTGAAGCATGGTGGTGGCAGCATCTTGCTGTGGAGATGCTTTTCAGCGGCAGGGACTGGATGTCTTGTAAGGATCGAGGGAAAGATGAACGGAACAAAGTACAGAGAGATACTTGATGAAAACCTTCTCCAGAGCACTCAGGACCTCAGTCTGGGGGCAAAGGTTCACCTTCCAACAGGACAATGACCGTAAGTACACAGCCAAGACAACGCAGGAGTGTCTTCGGGACAAGTCTCTGAGTGTCCTTGAATGGCCCAGCCAGAGCCCGGACTTTCTGGAGACCTGAAAATAGCTGTGTACCGACACTCCCCATCCAACCTGGCAGATCTTGAGATCATCTGCAGAGAGGAATGGGAGAAACCCCAAATACAGGTGTGCCAAGCTTGTAGTGTCATACCCCAAGAAGACTCAAGGCTGTAATCGCTGCTAAAGGTGCTTCAACAAAGTACTGAGTAAAGGGTCTTAATACTTATGTAAATGTAACATTTCAGTTCTTTTTTTTGCTATATACATATGATTTTTTTTTCTAAAAATCAGTTTTTGCTTTGTCTTTATGGGATAGTGTGTGTAGATTGATGAGGGGGAAAACTATTTCAGCAATTTTAGAATAAGGCTGTAATGTAACAAAATGTGGAAAAAGTCAAGAGGTCTGAATACTTCGATTGCACTGTACAGTAATAATTCAGTAAAACAAACTATATCTCACTTTTCTTGTTGCCTCAGGGTCATTCTTGGGGGACACTTTGAAATGATGCACACTGTCATCAAAGCACTTGAGTGTGAAAAAGCAGTTGTCTCTAGCTTTGATCTGAAAAATAAATGGTAAAACAGTCATATTCTACCCTAATATTCCAGTAAATACTGTCACCATGTTAAATCTGATGAGAGAACAAACAATCCAGGCCTACCAAACAATGGGCTTGGGTCAGGGGCTTACAGCCTTGTCTTCGGACATTGGCAGCTGCATCCAACCTTAGGTTGGATGAGAGAGAGAGAATGAACGAATAGGTGTAAGATTCTAGTGTGGGTCAAGTGTGTCCTTTAGCAGTTGAATCTAACTTAAGATGTAGAAATTATTGTACCAATCATAGAACATCAGGAAGAGGTTCAAATGACCAAGCTTGTGTCTAAGGAAGGAGAGAGCACCTACTGTTTAGAGTACCAGGACAGAACCCCATCTTGGAGGACCACCCAGTAGGAACGCCAGCCTAAAAACCGGGAACTCTGACAGAAGGGTCAGGACAAGTTTGTGTTTATAAGTCATCAATCATGTACATGAAAATGTTATCAAGTGATAATAAGCTTTTCAATGTTGACAACATGACAGTGAAAATAGTGGATTTATCTGCAAACAACTGTACCTTCCAAAGGGCTCCTTCAAACATCTGGACATGGTGAGTCATACCCTTTGAGAGACAAGTTTAGAGACAACATTTGTAATGGTTGCTTTCTCCAACAACATAATGTGCGGTCAAGTCCGACTTCAATCATTTTCTTACATAACAAAACACTCACTTTATGAATATTGCTTTCCAGAATCTGCTTTATCTCTGTGTTGTTTGCAAGGTCAAACACAGTCTGATCTGTGCACAAGTCAAAGAAAAGGAATCATTATACAGAAAACTATACCAGAACACTGGCACGGATGTTACAATAACCAACATGAAACTTCTAAGTATGTAACCTTTCATTTACTGACTGAGCCCATCTATACCATTTTTGTTCTTGATGTTGGGGCTAGCACCCTTCTTTAGCAGTTTCAGGGCACATAGCTTCTGACCACGGTAGGCAGCGCAGTGCAGTGGGGTGTTACCCAAGAGATCACAGCAGTTCATGTCTGGAGGCTTTTTCCTGTTAAGCTAAAACAAGAGTGACAAAGAGAGCCTGTTGGGTAAAAAGACAAAACCGAGAAGGATATGTTTCTTATCATACACTGAGAGAAAAGTTATTATTTCGAAATTGGTAAAGTAACAGATTTTGCGTGGACCCAAACTTTGTATTGAACACGAGTCAAGCGCTCACCAGCTGTGACAGGGTCGAAAGGTCTCCTTCTCTCGCTGCGTCTAAAAGCTCTTCTTCTAGTTTTCGCTCCTCTGTCCTCTCCGCCGCTGAATGGATTGAGAAAGAATTCATGCTATAATTGACTCAAAGATTTGTAACAAACACTGATTCAGGCACCGCTGGTTCTGCTCACACTGCCCTACCCTGTGCTCTGACCTCTTTCTCCCCTCTCTCTCTCCAGATGAAATCTCGCGTCTTGTGACGGCCGGCCGCCCTACAACCTGCCCGCTTGACCCTATCCCCTCCTCTCTTCTCCAGACCATTTCCGGAGACCTCCTCCCTTACCTCACCTCGCTCATCAACTCATCCCTGACCGCTGGCTACGTCCCTTCCGTCTTCAAGAGAGCGAGAGTTGCACCCCTTCTGAAAAAACCTACACTCGATCCCTCCGATGTCAACAACTACAGACCAGTATCCCTTCTTTCTTTTCTCTCCAAAACTCTTGAACGTGCCGTCCTTGGCCAGCTCTCCCGCTATCTCTCTCAGAATGACCTTCTTGATCCAAATCAGTCAGGTTTCAAGACTAGTCATTCAACTGAGACTGCTCTTCTCTGTATCACGGAGGCGCTCCGCACTGCTAAAGCTAACTCTCTCTCCTCTGCTCTCATCCTTCTAGACCTATCGGCTGCCTTCGATACTGTGAACCATCAGATCCTCCTCTCCACCCTCTCCGAGTTGGGCATCTCCGGCGCGGCCCACGCTTGGTTGCGTCCTACCTGACAGGTCGCTCCTACCAGGTGGCGTGGCGAGAATCCGTCTCTCCACACCACGTGCTCTCACCACTGGTGTCCCCAGGGCTCTGTTCTAGGCCCTCTCCTATTCTCGCTATACACCAAGTCACTTGGCTCTGTCATAACCTCACATGGTCTCTCCTATCATTGCTATGCAGACGACACACAATTAATCTTCTCCTTTCCCCTTCTGATGACCAGGTGGCGAATCGCATCTCTGCATGTCTGGCAGACATATCCGTGTGGATGACGGATCACCACCTCAAGCTGAACCTCGGCAAGACGGAGCTGCTCTTCCTCCCGGGAAGGACTGCCCGTTCCATGATCTCGCCATCACGGTTGACAACTCCATTGTGTCCTCCTCCCAGAGCGCTAAGAACCTTGGCGTGATCCTGGACAACACCCTGTCGTTCTCAACTAACATCAAGGCGGTGGCCCGTTCCTGTAGGTTCATGCTCTACAACATCCGCAGAGTACGACCCTGCCTCACACAGGAAGCGGCGCAGGTCCTAATCCAGGCACTTGTCATCTCCCGTCTGGATTACTGCAACTCGCTGTTGGCTGGGCTCCCTGCCTGTGCCATTAAACCCCTACAACTCATCCAGAACGCCGCAGCCCGTCTGGTGTTCAACCTTCCCAAGTTCTCTCACGTCACCCCGCTCCTCCGCTCCCTCCACTGGCTTCCAGTTGAAGCTCGCATCCGCTACAAGACCATGGTGCTTGCCTACGGAGCTGTGAGGGGAACGGCACCTCAGTACCTCCAGGCTCTGATCAGGCCCTACACCCAAACAAGGGCACTGCGTTCATCCACCTCTGGCCTGCTCGCCTCCCTACCACTGAGGAAGTACAGTTCCCGCTCAGCCCAGTCAAAACTGTTCGCTGCTCTGGCCCCCCAATGGTGGAACAAACTCCCTCACGACGCCAGGACAGCGGAGTCAATCACCACCTTCCGGAGACACCTGAAACCCCACCTCTTTAAGGAATACCTAGGATAGGATAAAGTAATCCCTCTCACCCCTCCCCTGAAAAGATTTAGATGCACTACTGTTCCACTGGAGGTCATAAGGTGAATGCACCAATTTGTAAGTCGCTCTGGATAAGAGCGTCTGCTAAATGACTTAAATGTAATGATGTAAAATGTGCTTCTTTTTGGCCAACATAAAATAAGTTGATAACATATTCAGAATAGTTGACATATTACACTGTTATTAATATGTTATGAACATTCACTTACCTCCCAGCATGTTTTTGATATCCCCATTCTGAGTGACATCTTTAGGAATCTGTGCTGTTCCATTGATGACAGTGGCACATGCATCATAGCTTAGCAGCAGCATGACAACCTCCTGAACAATGCATACTTGAGTTACTGGTTGAGTGAATGAATAAACACATGCATGGAATTCAACAGTGAATATCAAAAAGTCAAACATGCATATAAAATGAAAAATAAACTCAAATAAAGACAGACAGACGTCAAAATGTTTTGTACAATTTGGCACCTTTCTTCCGGTGAAGGCAGCTTTGTGCAGTGGTGTGTCTCCTACATTATTGGGCAAATTAACATCTGCTCCTGCCTGCAGGGAATATCCAACACACGCGCACACATTAATTCTATAAATATATATGTTTTAAACAATCATCCATCTCTTAATTAAAAATAGACGCTTCTTACTGTACCTTGAGTAATTCCTCCACCACTGCTCTGTGTCCAAAGTAACAGGCCAGGTGGAGAGGCGTCCATCCCAGGTTAGACTTACTCTTACCTGAGGACAGATTAGACACTCAAATTTCTGCCTAGCATTCCTGTGTAGATAGATAACAGTAAGTGTAACAGTAAGTGTAACCATCCTGCAGGGTTATGCCCTTGGGCCTAAAGTTAGCTAAACCCTTTTTCTAGACCAACAATGGAAATAGATTAGATACACTCAAATTCCTCAATACTGTAGTATACTAATAAAGAGCTTCACTCGTTCAAATAACTGACCAGCAGCAAGCAACTACTTCATGTTACCTTTGCAGTTGATGTTGAGGTTGGCCTCTTCTTTAATCTTGGACATGAGAAGCTTCTGGATGCCTGCAAGATTCCCATTTCTGGCATGACGCAGAAACTGGTCTTCTGGATCCAGATCCTCCATAGATAACTGAAGAAGAAGACCACAGCACTGAAAGACTAAGATTTAGGCTACTAATCCTAATATACATTGCACATTCAACCAAACAAATGAAAATCACATCTACTCTAGTACTAATTGAGATCATACAGTAAATGAAAAATGTAAGGTGGTCAGTTTCACTTCTGTCAAATGTAGCTTCTCTACAACAGTGCGAGAAATTCATTATCTAGGCTTTTTCAGCAACCAGACAGCAGCACCATACATACAGTACACATTGTTACTCTCAAGATGGAAATAACTTGTGCTTTAATCATGGACAAAAATGTGTCTAGTTCATGTAGACACATGTAGACTACCTAATGCATTGTAAGGCCTATTTGGTTTAAAAGGTAAGGAACATTCCTAAATGAAAGATGTAAGTGGAAATCACCTAAGTGGACAAGGAAACAACACAAATTGAAAAGGTTTCCGTCACCGCACTAGCCCTGCAAGAAAAATGGTAAGCATACAGTTTCCTTATCGTACACCACAAATAACATGTCTGGGATGCACCAGGGTGGGATGTGGCTATAAAAATCTTGTTTCATATACTCTGCTGAAATATGACATACAATTATTTCTTTATTGAATGAAATAGGAAAGTTGCAGTAGGAGCATGCAAACAGATTTGCCTATGATTCCTATGTGTACATACAGTGGGGTCAAAAATTGACACCCTTGATAAACATGAGAAATAAATGACTGTATAAAATAAATAATTCATATACTGAGCTATATTGTATGTTCAAAACATTTGGGAAATTATAATATTTTATACTAATACAATTGCTCAAAGAATTAGATTTAGTTTAAAAAGTAATATTTTTTTCCTCAAAAAGGTAGGAGCCAAAATGATTGACAGCCCTGTTTTCAATACCTTTCAATTAGAGGTTGACCGATTATGATTTTTCAACGCCAATACCGATAATTGGAGGACCAAAAAATGCTGATACCGATTCAAGTCGGACAATTTATATATATAAAATAATGACAATTACAACAATACTGAATGAACACTTATTTTAACTTAATATAATACATCAATAATATCAATTTAGTCTCATAAATAATGAAACATGTTCAATTTGGTTTAAATAATGCAAAAACAAAAGTGTTGGAGAAGAAAGTAAAAGTGCAATATGTGCCATGTAAAAAAGATAACGTTTAAAGTTCCTTGCTCAGAACATGAGAACATATGAAAGCAGGTGGTACCTTTTAACATGAGTCTTCAATATTCCCAGGTAAGAAGTTTTAGGTTGTAGTTATTAATAGGACTATTTCTCTCTATACCATTTGTATTTCATATACCTTTGACTATTGGATGTTCTAATAGGTACTTTAGTATTGCCAGCCTAATCTCGGGAGTTGATAGGCTTGAATTCATAAACATCGCTTCAAGCATTGCAAAGAGCTGCTGGCAAACGCAGTAAAGTGCTGTTTGAATGAATGCTTACGTGCCTGCTACTGCCTACCACCGCTCAGTCAGACTGCTCTATCAAATCATAGACTTAATTATAATAACACACAGAAATACGAGCCTTAGGTCATTATTATGGTCAAATCCGGAAACTATCATTTAGAAAACAAAACGTTTATTCTTTCAGTGAAATACGGAACCGTTCCGTATTTTATCTAACGGGTGGCATCCATAAGTCTAAATATTGTTGTTACATTGCACAACCTTCAATGTTATGTCATAATTACGTAAAATTCTGGCAAATTAGTTCACAACGAGCCAGGCGCCCCAAACTGCTGCATATACCCTGACTCTGTTGCACAGAACGCAAGAGAAGTGACACAATTTCCCTAGTTAAAATAAATTCATGTTAGCAGGCAATATTAACTAATATTAAATATATTTACACTTGTGTATTGATTTTAAGAAAGGTGTTGATGTTTATGGTTAGGTACACTTTTGTGCAACGACAGTGCTTTTTTTGTGAATGCACTTGTTAAATCACCCATTTGGCGAAGTAGGCTGTGATTCAATGATAAGTTAACAGGCACTGTAAAGCAGGACAAGCTAGATGAACTAATAATATCATTAACAATGTGTAGTTAACTAGTGATTATGTTAAGATTGATTGTTCTTTATAAGATATTTGGGGCGGCAGGGTAGTCTAGTGGTTAGAGCGTTGGACTAGTAACTGGAAGGTTGCAAGTTCAAACCCCCGAGCTGACAAGGTACAAATCTGTCGTTCTGCCCCTGAACAAGGCAGTTAACCCACAGTTAACCCAGGCCATCATTGTAAATAAGAATTTGTTCTTAACTGACTTGCCTGGTTAAATAAAAGGTAAAATTAAAAATTAACAAATAAATATGTTTAATGCTAGCTAGCACCTTACCTTGGTTCCTTGCTGCACTCGCATAACAGGTAGTTAGCCTGCCACGCAATGTAATCGGCCATGATCGGTGTCCAAAAATGCTGATTACCGATTGTTAAATAAATAAATTTAAAAAAATCGGCCATTCTGATTAAAATCGGTTGCCCTCTACTTTCAATACCTCAACTTAAAAGGATAGCAGTCTTTTTATAAGATGTTTAATGAGTTGGAGAACAGATTGGGAGGGATCTTATGCCATTCTGCCATATCCTTGAGATCCCTTGTCTGCACTTATAGACTGCCCTCTTCAATTCAAAGCAAATGTTTTCAATGGTGTTCAAGTCTGGAATATGAGATGGCCATTAACAATTTCTTTGTGGATTTTGATGAGTGCTTGGAGTTATTGTCTCACTGGAAGATCCACTTACGGCCAAGTTTCAGCCTCCCGGCAGGGGCAACCTGTTTTGGGTTAAAATGTCCTGGTACTGGGTAAAGTTCATAATGCCGTTGACCTTAACAAGGGCCCCTGGACCCGTGTAAGCAAGATAGCCCCATAACATCAAAGATACAGCACCATATTTTACAGTAGTTAGGCTTATGGGGATCTTTTCTGCTTATGCATTTTCATTTCGATGCCAAACCCACCACTGGTGTACGTGGCCAAAGAGCTCTATATTCATGTCTTCTGACCAAAGCACCGGTTCCAATCCAAGTGCCAAGGCCATTCAGCAAACGGCAGGCATTTACATTTGTTGGATGACATGATAAATAGAGCTCATTGGTCACAAACACCAGTGGTGGATTTGGCGTCGAAATGTGAATGCGTGAGCAGAAAAGAACCCCATACCTACTGTAAAATATGGTGATGGATCTCTGATGTTATGGTGCCATTTTTAAATGGTTAATTGGCCACAAAAATCCACATTTTGCAAGAGCCATCTCAGTCTCCGGACATGAAACGCATTGATAACCTGTGGTTTGAACTGAAGATGGCAGTCCATAAGTAGACAAGGATATCAAGGATCTGGAAGGATTCTGTATTGAGGAATAGTCTAAGATCCCTCCCAATATATTTTCCAACTCATAAAACATTTTAGAAAAAAGCTCATTGCCATTATCCTCGCAAGGTGAGGAATTGAAAACAGGGGTGTCAATCATTTTGACCCAAGTGTTAAAAAATGTTTTTGTCTATGAGCAAGTGTATTCATTAGAATAAAATAATTTAGCATACAATATAATTCAGTATTTTAATGATATATTTTACAGTCATTTTCACTCACCTTCATAAAGGGTGTCAATTTCAGAACCTACTATGCAGCAATTCAGCAATCATGCTTCTAGGCTTACAGTTAAAAAAAAAATTTAAACCAACAATGTAAAAATAAAACGCATATTATTATTTCTGTCATCCCCTGGTTTTGAGCCATCTCACCACTGGTAAATGTAACATTCTAGAAATGAAAAAAAACATTGGACTATCTTGTGACATCCTTGATGAGAAGCCATTACTTAGCAAAACTAAGTATGTGACTAAGTAGCCGATTTCAAATGTCCTGAAATTATCACAGGTGTTTGATAGACAAAACGCCTAGATGAGTCAATTTGATTGGAGTAGCCAATGGGACGTGTTTGAAATGTTATCTGAAATGTTTAGGCTACAACATCATGATGTTTGCAAGAGGACAAGATATTGGGGAAATAAACTCCCCACATGAAGACCACATTTTTTTCATCACGTCATACATTGGGCAACCTTAAAAGACAAATAGATATTTGTGAACAAACATTACTGATGATAGGATTAATTCCGTAATTTACATAAATCGTGAATGAGCTTGAAAGGTCAAGGGGTCGTGTTCAGTACGGAGACAACGTTTATGAACGAAGTGACACGTTTTGCCTAAATACGACCCAGATAGTTTTAGAACATTATTGGCTACTTTAGGACTATTAACACCAACACTGGCCACAAACATGAAGACATGTAATGAAAGACAAACAATTCAAAGAAAAACAAAATATGAACTAACCGTAAAAATCGTTCTGGGGGTGTCCTTCAGCCGGGGGATTGTTTTCGCAGTCTTTGCTGCTCAACTTCTTCAGAAGTAAGCTAGGTTACCATTAGCATGTGATTTTCTAATCCCTCGGTTGGAACTCTTCCTGTTTTGTGCGCTCTCGGGTGAAAGTGTTTCGCAATACGCATAAACTAACTACATCACAAGTCAGATCAGCAGGCCACATAGTTGGGAACTGCATCAAGCATCCTGCATTTCAGCCTTTAATTACAACGACAATTGATAAGTGCCAACTGCGAGCGTGTCACACATCTATGTTTACAGTGATCAGCTGATCTAAGGTATTCACGATGTGCACGCGCACTTGTCCCGGGCAAGTGTTGCATTATCCAAAATGCTCCTCTGATTACATTAATTTGATATTAATACTTCTGTACCCTATGTAAATCATAGACCTATTTCTACTCAAATTATATAGCCTAGTACAATGCATGTGTTATTCTTCTGGGATATACTTACCATATAATGAATTAATTTACTTTCCAACGCTTCAATATTTTCCAATACAAGCTATTAATTAATTATCGACGTGAGTGATTATGGCATTTTACTATAATCATTTGAGTCCTTCCATTTCATATGATAAATTAAACTGTGCCCCGGAAGCGCAAGGTTGTTGTGTTTCTTGGTCACGCGCAGAGACTGTGTGCAAAGATGATCTATTATTATTACACGATAGTCGAGTGACCGCTCTAACCACAGATCGAACAAAGAGACATATATTTCACCGGATGTATAAATGTGAAGCATTCACTTCGCCTTTCTACTCACTAGTAAACATTGTAGTGGGAGGAATTCCAGTGGCCGGCAGTGGGAGAAGATTGAACGAGATGCAACTTTACTTATTGATGAAACATTTGATCTCAGTACAGTTTTATGTTCCCAAAACTAAAATATGTTATGAACAGAGTGGACTGAGTTTTGTAGACTAAGATGTGGCAAGTTTTTTTTGTCGCGTTGTTTAGGAGCGCAAAGGCGAAATGAGTTTTTGCACACGTGCACTTCCCTAACGGAAATATGCAAATATGAAAAACAGGCACATCTCCACAGTAAATTAGTTTTCTTTCGCCCAAAGTTGCCAACATACCACGTGCGTCCGTCACTCAGTGCATCAGTAACAACTATCCATTACGCAACTTATATTCGATCAAATAAACCTCACGTAGCAAATGAGCAATTATATCTTTTGTTGACCAAATTCGACACTCATTGACCTTACAAAAACTCCTCACTTTGTGGTCTTCTTTTCGTGGACCGAATTTGGGCAGAGTAAACCCTCTCGGGTCGACTCAGCCTCTCTGCTTTGTGCCTGTGGAACGTTCTTGTTTGTCCATGTGGGAAATATGAAGTGCTGCTTGTAGTGAACTGTTACAGACAATTCAGTGAAGTGAGTATGATTAATTATATTTGAGCTGTTTCGGTGAAGTATTTTACTAAGCGAGATTCGGCTTGTATATGGCATGATATTCATTAGCAAACTTAGCTAGCTAGCCATGTTATCAAACATCTTTGCTAGCTAACGTTAGCTTGCTGGTTCTGTAACTAAAGCTAGCTAGGCTGCTAGCCTGAAAAGAATAGCTGATGTGAACCAGCAATGCAGCTGTCTAGTTTTATACTAGGGAAAATTGTTTGTTGATTGAATTTCGTGTTTTGTACTAGTTGTGCAATAGCTAACTACATATTCAGTTAATTCATTTAACATCCTCACCGTTTCTGATATTTCCCCCTTTTTCAGATACAGTAGTTACAGCCATTATTATTCTCAGAATGGCAAGTGAGCAGGAGGTGGCAGCAGTGGGAAAAATTCTGGTCAACCCAAAGCAGGACCTGACAACACGGTTCAGAGCACTCTTCACTCTGCGTAACGTGGGTGGACCAGAGGCAATAGAATGGATCAGTCAGACTTTTGTGGATGACTCTGCTCTGTTGAAACATGAGTTGGCATATTGCCTGGGTCAAATGCAGGATGAGAGAGCCATCCCCACGCTAGAGACTGTTCTGAAAGACACAACACAGGAGCCTATGGTCAGGCATGAAGCAGGTCAGTATGCCAGATCATGAGTCCACTCTCATTCATATACATACTGTATTGATAAACCTGTTCACAGAATGTAATAGTGCTTATCTAAACGGTTCACTTTTTAATGTTTATTTATTTAGGGGAAGCATTAGGAGCTATTGGAAACCTCGAGGTCCTTGACATACTGAAAGAGTACTCTGAGGACCCAGTCATCGAGGTATGTAAAATGAAGCATATTGGATATAAATTAGTAGCAAAGAGATTGTGGAAATCAAACAAAACACACAGCATTTACATATAGTAATATTCATTGAGGGGAATTCCCTTTATGCACTTCTCTCTCTGCGTATTCTGACCTTGAATTTATGCCTGAGAATATTATGCTATTCACCAGCTATTCATTTGGTGTGGAGATATGCCGTATTCTGACCTTGACTTAATTCCACCACCTTTATGCCCAAGGAAATCAAATAAAATTTTATTTGTCACATACACATGGTTAGCAGATGTTAATGCGAGTGTAGCGAAATGCTTGTGCTTCTAGTTCCGACAATGCAGTAATAACCAACAAGTAATCTAGCTAACAATTCCAAAACTACTACCTTATAGACACAAACCATGAATAGTCTAGCGACTTACTGGTTCCAAGTGGTAAAAGCATCTACTTAATTTTTTCCCAATAGAAATAACACCGTTCTCCATGCACTGTAATTTACAACTTGATTATAGCTAGGTAAATTAGTAATCTGTTTGGATAAGGGAATTGTAAATATCATGCTTGTTTTTACAGTGCATTTACTTTTTCCACATTGTCTTATTTTACAGCCGTATTCTAAAATGGATTTTTTAAAATCCTGGCAACTCTACACACACCCCCATAATGACGACATTAAAAACAGGTTTAGAAATGTTAGCAAATTTATTACAAGTAAATAAATACGTATTCAGAACATTTGCTATGAGACTCTAATTTGAACTCCCGTTGCATCCTGTTTCCATTGATAATCCTTGATGTTTCTACAATTTGATTTGAGTCCACTTGTGGTAAATTCAATTGATTGGACATGATTTGCAAAGGCACACCCGTCTATATAAGGTCCCACAGTTGAAAGTCCATTTTGGAGTAAAAACTAAGCCATGAGGTCGAAGGAATTGTCTGTGGAGCTCAGACAGGATTCTGCCAGGGCACAGATTTGGAGAAGGGTACCAAAAGGTTTCTGTCACATTGAAGGTCCAAGAAAAGTGGCCTCCATCATTCTTAAATGGAAGAAGTTTGGAACCACCAAGACTCTTCCTAGAGCTGGTCGGGAGGTGATTCTGACATGGTCTGGAGGAAACCTGGCACCAGCAGCCCTACGGTGAAGCATGGTGGTGGCAGCATCATGCTGTGGGGTTGTTTTTCAGCAGCAGGGACTGGGAGACTAGTTAGGATTGAGGGAAAGATGAACGGAGCAAAGTAAAGAGATCCTGATGAACACCTGTTCCAGAGCGCTCAGGAACTCTGACTGGAGCCCAACCAGAGCCCGGACGTGAACCCTTCGAACATCTCTGGAGAGACCTGATAATAGCTGTGCAGCGACGTTCCGCATCCAACCTTGACGGAGCTTGAGAGGATCTGCAGAGAAGAATGAAGAAGACTCTAGGCTGTAATCACTGCCAAAGGTGCTTCAACAAAGTACTGAGTAAAGGGTCTGAATACTTATGTAAATGTAATGTTTTTATACATTTGGGGGGGGGGGGCTGTTTTTGCTTTGTCTTTATGGGATATTGTGTGTATATTGGGGGGGTGGACAATTTTAATCAATTTTAGAATATGGCTGTAATGTAACAAAATGTGGAAATAGTCAAGGGGTCTGATCTGAATACTTTCCGAATTCACTGTACATCTATTTGACCTTAATCACGGGAGACAAATGAAACCAGTCATATGGTAGCAAACTGAAGCATGTCAACATATTAACTTTCCTACAAAGTTTATAAAATACTGTGCCATCATGCAGAATTTAAATTGTACAGCTTTTTAACTTGCAAGGATGGGAATTCTCGAATGTCTTAATTATAGGCTGCCCTGACGTTTCCTATCTCTATCATGTTAAATATTACCCACTATCAGTATCACCGTCGGTAGGCCTAATAACCACACACATTCAACTGCCAATTTACTGTTAGTTCCCTTCAGTTGGTATAGCCTACATTATCATTCCATTTTTCATTTACCTTCATTTGAGCCTCTATAAACGCTGTTACGACCGTGCAGTTGAGGGTCGTTATTGACAATAGGCTAATTAAATCGTTATAGAGACCACGCCGTAACAGTTTGAACCCTATTAGAGCATGCAATAGACGAGGGTATAGCCTACTATTGTACACTATTCTCCCTATTGTAATTCTATGTACACTAATCTTCCGGAGACAAATATGCATAGTCACACTGAACAAAAATAAAATGCAACATGCAACAATTTCAAATATTTTAGAGTTACTGTTCATATAAGGAAATCAGTCAATTGAAATAATTTCATTGGGCCCTAATCTATGGATTTCACGACTGTAAATACAGATATGCATATGTTGGTCACGGACACCTTTAAAAAAATAATAATAATAATTGGGGCGTGGATCAGAAAACCAGTCAGTATCTGGTGTGACCATTTGCCTCAAGCAGCGTGACATATTCACATAGAGTTGATCAGGCTGTTGATTGTGTTCTATGTAATGTTGACCCACTCCACTTCAATGGCTGTGCAAAGTTGTTGGATATTGGTGGGAACCTGCTCAATCAGTAACATGTCTGAGTATGCAAGCCAAGGAAGAACTGGGGCATTTTCAGCTTCCAGGAATTATGGGGTAGTCCATTATCATGAAGCATGAGATGATGGCGGGGGATGAACGGCACGACAATGGGCCTTTGGGATCTTGTCACTATCTCTGTGCATTCAAATTGCCATCGATAAAATGCAATTGTGTTCATGGTCCATAGCTTATGCCAGTCTATTCCATAACCCCACAGCCACCACGGGGCACTCTGTTCACAACGTTGACATCAGCAAACCACAAGATGCCATGCACCTTGTCTGCTATCTGCCCGGTACAGTTGAAACCGAGATTCATTTGTGAAGAGCACACTTTTCCAACGTGCCAGTGGCCATCAAAGGTGAGCAGGGCCTAAAATGAACTTTTTGGTCCACCAGCCCCTGTGGCAAGTACAGTAGATGAAAAAAATATACCAGGCACTATGATTTTATTTTACCAGCCAAAATATGTTTGCTATAATTATATTTAAAAAAATACTGATTACCACGCTTTGTTTCTAAAACAAGAAATGTATTAGTAAGAAATGTGGTATTGCTCAATTTCATGTCATTTTTTGTGACCTCAGTCTTTTAATGAAAATATCAGAGTCTTTGGCTGCCCCTTTAAGGGCAGGATGTTATTGTGCTAATGGTGCCACTCCAGTCCTGTCACGTGTGAGAGAGATTTGGGATCTGACTAGGGTGTCTCTTCGCTGTCAGTAGAAGCAGCAGACTCAAACCAATGTTGAAAAACAACTTAGCTTGTGAACAAAACAATGTTAATAGCCAAGAAATTAGTTCTAACTTTGTCAAATTTCAAGTGAATTAGACCTACTTTTATGCAAAACATGTATCTCATCACTTCACTCAGTGCCCCTGCGCGAGGTGATTTATAGGCTTAGCTGCTAATTGGACAAATAAATACTATGAAACAAAACAGCAGGAATACTTTAAATAGCTACTGCAGCATTCTTTAACTTGCACGTGTGCTTATACATGACTTTTGACTTAATTCACAAATGTAATGCTTGCACTGTAGAGCCCTGCAAATTGACCACCCGCCAACGTGGCTGGAGAAAGACTTTACCTGTCTATACTGAAATCTACCCACATTTGGCTGGTGGGGGATGTTTATTTTATGCCCTGAAGGGGAGCATTTGCCCACTAAAGTTGGTTAAGACGCCAAACTGCATTCAGGTCAAGACCCTGGTGAGGACGACGAGCATGCAGATGAGCTTCCCTGAGACAACGGTTTCTGACAGTTTGTGCAAACATTCTTTGGTTGTGCAAACCCACAGTTTAATCAGGTGGCTGGTCTTAGAAGATCCCGCGGGTGAAGGAGCCTGACGTAGAGATCCTGGGCTGGCGTGGTTACACATGGTCTGCGGTTGTGAGGCCGGTTGCACTTACTGCCAAATTCTCTAATACGACAGAGGTCGGGTTATGATAGAGAAATGAACATTCAATTCTCTGGCCACAGCTCTGGTGGATAATTCCTGAAGTCAGCATGCCAATTGCACACTCCCTCATCTTGAGACATCTGTGATGTTGTTACAAAACTGCACATTTTAGTGGCCTTTTATTGTCCCCAGCACGATGCACCTGTGTAATGTCATGCTGTTTTAATCATCTTCTTTATATGCCACACCTGTCAGGTGGATGGATAGTCTTGTCAAAGGAGAAATTCTCACTAACAGGGATGTTAACAAATTTGTGCACCAAATGAGCGAAATAAGCTTTATGTACAAATTGAATGTTTCTGTGATTGTTTTTTTATTTCTGCTCATGGGACCAACACTTTACATGTTACACTTTCTATTTGAAACCTAATATTCTGAACCTGTTCTCAATTATATTCTAGTGAGTCTGACAAAATTAAAACTAAAAGGGATGGCTTAAGATGAATGTAATAAACCCTATTGAATAAACTCAAATAAAATCTGTTGGTTAGCAAGTGGGAGGGTTTTCAGCAGTTGAAAGAAATGTATTCAGAGCGTGCAAGGTAGCCACACCTGCAGAGCGTGTTACGCAACTGAATAAGCTAAGTCTTGAATATCAAATACTGAAGTGCGTAGGAAAGGTGTCAACCGGTCCCTACGGTGCCTGTGTGATGGTCATGACAGTACTCTCGTTCTCCTCCAGGTGGCAGAGACGTGCCAGTTGGCTGTCAGGCGGCTGGAGTGGCTGACATCTGGTGGGGACCAGAACGGAGAGGAGGGCACCGACGGAAACCCTTACTGTTCTGTGGACCCTGCTCCCCCAGCCCAGAGGAAGACTGTCCCTGAGCTGAGGACACAACTCCTGGATGAGATCCTGCCGCTGTTTGAGCGCTACAGGGCCATGTTCGCCCTCCGCAACCTGGGCACCGAGGAGGCTGTCCTGGCTCTAGGAGATGGTGAGAGAGACTGGCAGTCCTCCTTAGACTATGCTGTCTATGGCAATTGTCAATAAAGGAGTGAATTTGTAGCATTGAAGAGCTTATTTTCTGCAAAATGTGCAGCCACATTCGTATTCACATAAGCACATTTTCTTGTCCTGAATCATTACATAACCCTCCCCTATCAGCGTCTCTGAATCATTACTTAACCCTCCTATCAGCATCTGAATCATTACATAACCCTCCCCTATCAGCGTCTCTGAATCATTACTTAACCCTCCTATCAGCGTCTGAATCATTAAGTAACCCTCCTATCAGCGTCTGAATCATTACGTAACCCTCCAATATCAGCGTCTCTGAATCATTACGTAACCCTCCTATCAGCGTCTGAATCATTACGTAACCCTCCCCTATCAGCGTCTCTGAATCATTACGTAACCCTCCCCTATCAGCGTCTCTGAATCATTACGTAACCCTCCTATCAGCGTCTCTGAATCATTACTTAACCCTCCAATATCAGCGTCTCTGAATCATTACGTAACCCTCCAATATCAGCGTCTCTGAATCATTACTTAACCCTCCTATCACCGTCTGAATCATTACATAACCCTCCCCTATCAGCGTCTCTGAATCATTACTTAACCCTCCTATCAGCGTCTGAATCATTACGTAACCCTCCAATATCAGCGTCTCTGAATCATTACGTAACCCTCCTATATCAGCGTCTGAATCATTACGTAACCCTCCTATCAGCGTCTCTGAATCATTACGTAACCCTCCAATATCAGCGTCTGAATCATTACGTAACCCTCCTATCAGCGTCTGAATCATTACGTAACCCTCCTATCAGCGTCTGAATCATTACGTAACCCTCCTATCAGCGTCTCTGAATCATTACGTAACCCTCCAATATCAGCGTCTGAATCATTACGTAACCCTCCAATATCAGCGTCTCTGAATCATTACGTAACCCTCCTATGAATCATTACGTAACCCTCCAATATCAGCGTCTGAATCATTACGTAACCCTCCTATCAGCGTCTCTGAATCATTACGTAACCCTCCTATCAGCGTCTCTGAATCATTACGTAACCCTCCTATCAGCGTCTCTGAATCATTACGTAACCCTCCAATATCAGCGTCTCTGAATCATTACGTAACCCTCCTATCAGCGTCTCTGAATCATTACGTAACCCTCCTATCAGCGTCTGAATCATTACGTAACCCTCCTATCA
This sequence comes from Oncorhynchus nerka, assembly GCF_034236695.1. Taxonomy (NCBI): domain Eukaryota; kingdom Metazoa; phylum Chordata; class Actinopteri; order Salmoniformes; family Salmonidae; genus Oncorhynchus; species Oncorhynchus nerka. The sequence goes on along the minus strand of NC_088419.1, from coordinate 62,448,558 downwards.
GCGTCTGAATCATTACGTAACCCTCCTATCAGCGTCTGAATCATTACGTAACCCTCCTATCAGCGTCTCTGAATCATTACGTAACCCTCCTATCAGCGTCTCTGAATCATTACGTAACCCTCCTATCAGCGTCTCTGAATCATTACGTAACCCTCCTATCAGCGTCTCTGAATCATTACGTAACCCTCCTATCAGCGTCTCTGAATCATTACGTAACCCTCCTATCAGCGTCTCTGAATCATTACGTAACCCTCCAATATCAGCGTCTCTGAATCATTACGTAACCCTCCTATCAGCGTCTCTGAATCATTACGTAACCCTCCTATCAGCGTCTCTGAATCATTACGTAACCCTCCTATCAGCGTCTCTGAATCATTACGTAACCCTCCAATATCAGCGTCTCTGAATCATTACGTAACCCTCCTATCAGCGTCTGAATCATTACGTAACCCTCCTATCAGCGCGTCTGAATCATTACGTAACCCTCCTATCAGCGTCTGAATCATTACGTAACCCTCCTATCAGCGCGTCTGAATCATTACGTAACCCTCCTATCAGCGCGTCTGAATCATTACATAACCCTCCTATCAGCGTCTCTGAAAACACCAACACTCACTCAACCCTTTTTTACTTCACAGGTCTTCAGTGTAGCAGTGCCTTGTTCCGCCATGAGATTGGCTACGTCCTGGGTCAGATCCAGCACCCAGCCAGCATCCCCCAGCTGCAGGCAGCTCTGGAGCTGGACGGGGAGAATGCCATGGTGAGGCATGAGTGTGCAGAGGCCCTGGGATCCATTGGCAAGGAGGAGTGTATGAAGATCCTGGAGCGCTACAGGAAAGACACAGAGCGCGTGGTGAAGGAGAGCTGTGAGGTAGCCCTGGACATGCTGGAGTATGAGAACGGCACACAGTTCCAGTACGCTGACGGACTACTACGACTGCAGGGGGAACAGTGAGGGCCAAACGGCAAGCATGGACATTGGAAGCTATAGGAGAACTGCTATACAGCACTGCAGATGTCATAACTCATGATCACTTAAGACCCATTTTCATTCATTGAAACGATCTTGACTCTTGCCAGTGATTGTTGGCCTCTGAGACAAGGCAGTGTAATAATGATATTACAGGGCATTCAGCCATGTTTTAGTTTGTTTATTCATTGTTTTCATGGAAGCTACATGAATAAATTGTCAAGATAATGTAATGCTTTTCCCCCTAAGCTCAGTGAACCATTCACATTCATCTTTAATTCAGAATGATCTGATAAGCGTCTGAAATCCAAACCTGATTTGTCAATCAAGATTGTTAATCCACTTTTCTGCTCTTTCATTCGCATTTATTTTTAATCTCAAATGAAAATAAAGTCTTAGGTAATAACATTGAGACAATACAACAATGGTGTCGTTTAGCACTTTCATGGCAGTATCTTGCCTGTGTTCTAGCCCAGTCAGAGGTATTGCATCATGATGGCTAATCACACAGCCACTCATACTCCGCCATCAGAGACATTAATAATAGGGTCATATGAATTTGGAAATACTCTACAAGTTATTTCCCTTCAGCTTTCTCATTCACACTGAAACACATTGATATCCTCTGTGCTTTGACAAAGATTACAAATGGAATGTAAATGTAGCATTTACACTTTATTTTTTTCCATTATTTTACTAGGTAAGTTGACAGAGAACACGTTCTAATTTACAGCAACGCCCTGGGGAATGGTTACAGGGGAGAGGGGGATGAATGAGCCAATCATAAACTGGGGATTATTAGGTGACTGTGACGGTTTGAGGGTCAGATTGGGAATTTAGCCACTTAACAGTACAAACATACTCTTTTCATAACCCGGATCAGGGGAAAGACATTGTTCGTGTAATGTACAGTATGTGTGCATCTTCAGTTGTGAGCTCTGCAGAGAGTGGAAAGAAAGGCAGCTGTCAGCTCTGGAGGGATAGAGAATTACCAGCATGCTGAGAGGGAGGGCCACACCTATAGTAAAATGGGGATGAACGACTCATTCCTGTGCACTAAATGTAGCTAAACACAGAGCTGTGGAAACAGTGCCCGGCCTTCCCTCAACCTACCAACACCTCAGGCACCATGATGCACCCCATCATGATCGGCATCGTTGTTGTCAACACCTCCATCACCGTCATCTACTGGTCCTTTGTCCTCACAGAGGCCTTCCATAGAAAGAAAGAGGAAGAGGATAACCCTGTCTAAATAACTGACCTTACAGAGTTGTACTGCTCAGAGTAGATGGCTTCTGTGTTTCCTGTTTTGTCTGGGGGAAATGCTCAGTCCTCCACAGCTCCTGCCATTGGAGCACAGTTTTACACATAGGTAATGCATTTCTTTGAAACTGACAAATATATTTCTGGATATAATTAACTGTATTTTTAACATTATATGAGGGTTTTTCTGTCTCACAGTTAAGGCTGTGACCTTGTTTTGCCTCTGGAATTTTGGTGTTGAAGCTTATCTCTGGATTGGGTAGAGATTTAATCATACAATACAGAGTGAAAGAAGCAGACATCTCTTTTTTTCACTTGGTGTGTCATCTTATGGATACCAGATGATTAGTTACTACTGCTCACATAAGGAGAGGAAAATTCACCAAATACAGCCTTAGGTCAGGGAAACAATACAGGGAAATGTATGGCCTGCAGCGAAACAGCCAAAGGAATCTTTGTCTGCAGCTCAACCCAGCAAGGTATTTTGCATCTCTGTTTTCCTTGTTCTACAGTGTCAAAATGTGTCATTTGTTCACTCAACATATAATCAACAGGCTATGTATGAAGCAGAATAATATGGAAAGTAACTGTCTGTGCTCATTACACATCATCCAATATGTTTTCAATTATTTCCAATTGTATCCTTCTACTCTGCCAATTATGATTATCAGTCATTGGCCTATTTATGGAGAATGTCCTACTAAATTGATACATATCTATTTTGACACATCTAAAATACTTTCCATCAAACATGATTTGGTGGAAACCAGGTTTATATATAATCTGTCAAGAGAAAGGATGCCATTGACTACTCATGGTCATACTCATTCACAGCCATCATTCTAGTCTGACAGAAAACACCCTTGAGGATTAATTAGGTCTAGGTGTCAAAGGTTATGAGGGACACAGACTTATTTAGAGTTAGACACAGAGGAGTGACTCTTGACCCTTCAGTCCAGTTTCACTCAAAGGTCAGGTGGAGTAGAGCGACTGACCCTGTTGCTGACGGGGGGGGGGGGCAGTGACAACAATTTTGGACCCCCTTGTGGCCCCCCTAAATGTGGAGTATGAAATCATTTTTACATACATTTTTGCTATTGTTCTTTTTTTACATCCGTTATTAGACAGTGGCAACGATGATGATTATGAACATGGTCTTTTGCCTGCAAATGCAGTGAAGAAAACGATGACAACAATAACGTCTAATGTAACTGGCCCCTCTAACAGTACAACTGGCCCCAGCTTGGCCCCCCCAGTTGAAATGGTCTAGAACCTCCACTGGTTCCTGTGTCTGTTATTTAATTCCATCTCCCCCACCTCATTAAGGGACATGATTTGGAGGGAAGTTGCTCTCCGGAAAGACAGGGCAGTGTCACAGGATGATATTTCTGGGCAAATGAGGAATGCACTGAATGGTGGGATGAGCCGGTGGGTAGAGGGGAGCTGAATAATAGCACTTTAAGCCTCTTTGTCCATAACTGAAGTCAGAACAAATATTTTCCTACCAACTGCTCAACATTACAAATAGCAACATATTCTCTGAAAATCAGACGTCTTTGTCAGTTGACTTCAGGGAAGTTCATTATGGGAATGAAGATATCCTTTGTCACAACATATGTACTGTATGTTCCCCTTATTTGATCTTTAATTTTGAGGGTTTCTGCCCTGAAAAAAAGACACTGCTACCTCCCTTATTCTCTTGTCTTACGAGCCATAAGGCTCAGTATGAAGAATATAATGGACATGGGCCGCACAGACCAAGTCTCCATTCAGTTCATTGTTCTTTTCTTTGTAAAATAATCTTTCCACAAGATATCGTTCCATGATGGTGTTTTTCACCAACATGGTAAATTCATTCTCATATACCCCTAATCAACGTCCCCTTTCAACTAATTCAATTTGCGGATGGATTCCTCACAGACCAGAATACTTTGTACCACGGAGCGTCCTGGGGCCCAGACCCAGCCTACTGCCAGGTGTGGATCCGCCCCAGGACCTATAACCCCAGGCAGCTCCTACAGGCCGTGGAGAAAGACAATCTCTACTTTGTTTGCCTACGTCGCCTCTTCCCGGAATGCCTTTCACATGCCCTCTCATGTGCTCTATGGCATAGTGGTAGTAGTGTCCTGCTATGCTATCCTAGGACACCTGATCAATGACTTGTACCATGACTTGGCAGGTAAAGTGGGATGATCACACGAGAGAGAAACAGACAGGCAGGGAGGCAGGCAGACATCTTTGTAATCTGATTAATCCATCCAGAGTCCTTTCACTGTGACTCACCATTGATACTCAGCTTTCAGTTCACCTTCACACTCTGTAGCCTCAATCTGAAGCCATGGAACAGGCATGTCAGCTGGATCTGTGGATTAAAAGGGCTCGTTAAGGCTACTTTTCAATCAAAAACACACATGTAAAGGTGTAGTAGTGACTGAGTTTGTTCTTATATTTCTATATGAGAAATGTGTACGTGCCAAACACTAAAACTGTCATTATGTGCACGCAGACTGGGTCTGAGGAAGGTGTGTGCGACTGCAAGGGAGTGGAGAAGGAGGAAGACTGCCGTCGAGGCGAAAAGGTGGATGACCATCAGAGTAGTAGACGTGGGGAAGGGGATCCTTACAATGATCAAATCTCCTAGCATATACAAGCAAAGACAACATTCTTCTGAAGAAAACAGACCCACAACTTTTTCAGTCAGTTTGGGTCAGAAGAACATTCTGCCTAAGGTCCCCTGATAACAATTCACTGTCCACTCTATTCTGCTCTCTCCTCTGTCCTCAGTTCCTGCCAGGTTGGCTCCCAATCAGATACATCCCGTCTCTGTTACTACCAATCATCTAATCCTGTTTTTATACAAATTAAATGAAACTGCAACCCAATCCATTTTTTTAACAATGTAATTTAAGCATCAGATGCATAAACTAAGAAACTGTATGTACAAACAATTATTCCGTATAATGTCTGTACTGTATAGGAAAACAAGTGTAGACAGTTTGAACAATCCAACTGTGCAGAAACATTCATTTGTGTCAGTGCTCTGAGATTTTCCATTTCCTTTTGGATCCCAGAAGAAATAACAGTTGAATCTTTACTATACATTTTCAGCTCACATAACAACATGGGATTGAGCAGAACCTGAACACATCCCTTTTGCGAGTGTAGAAGCTACAGTGGTGATACTTATGTGATACTTATGTCATGCAATAAAATGCAAATTAATTACTTAAAAATCATACAATGTGATTTTCTGGATTTTTGTTTTAGATTCCGTCTCTCACAGTTGAAGTGTACGTATGATAATAATTACAGACCTCTACATGCTTTGTAAGTAGGAAAACCTGCAAAATCAGCAGTGTATCTAATACTTGTTCTCATCACTGTATATGAGCTGCTGTAACGCTGTAGACGCAAATACATCTGTTTTCTTGAGGTGGCCAAAGAGGATGACCCTCGTTCCAATAAAGGAAGGACTAAACCTGTGTCTGTCTGAATGTGTATATCTGCTTTATCCCCTCATCCCGATCCGCCATTATCATGTGGCGCTAAACTAAGCCAGTCTGACTCAGAGACAGGGCAGGGGAGAATAAGGCCTCAGCCTCAGCAGCTCAGGGATTTAGCAAGGACACACAAGACGTGCTGTCATCAACTACCATTCTGGTCTAGGACCACTATAGTACATAGAGGTGAGCAGCTCTGTAAGAGTAGTCTGGTAGGTCACTACAACATTGGATATCAATATATGGTTTGGCATTAGAAGAGTTTGGTTGATTGGAATTCTTCCATTGCCCAATAAAGGCCAGGATTATTACAGATCTCAGATGAAATGGTGGGTTGACAGAGTGGTCTTGGTAAAAAGATTATTGTCATACATGCTTAACAGTAATACTTGCTGACTAAACATACAAAAATAAAGGAACCATACCCGCTATCTCTCTTTTGGAACTATGGATAAAAGCCCTCTCTGGCAACACAACCACCTCTCTCTCTTTTGGAACTATGGACAAAAGCCCTCTCTGGCGACACAACCACCTCTCTCTCTTTCGGAACTATGGATAAAAGCCCTCTCTGGCGACACAACCACCTCTCTCTCTTTTGGAACTATGGATAAAAGCCCTCTCTGGCGACACGACCACCTCTCTCTCTTTTGGAACTATGGATAAAAGCCCTCTCTGGCGACACAACCACCTCTCTCTCTTTTGGAACTATGGATAAAAGCCCTCTCCGACGACACAACCACCTCTCTCTCTCTTTCGGAACTATGGATAAAAGCCCTCTCCGACGACACAACCACCTCTCTCTCTTTTGGAACTATGGATAAAAGCCCTCTCTGGCGACACAACCATCTCTCTCTCTTTTGGAACTATGGATAAAAGCCCTCTCTGGCGACACAACCACCTCTCTCTCTTTCAGAACTATGGATAAAAGCCCTCTCTGGCGACACAACCACCTCTCTCTCTTTTGGAACTATGGATAAAAGCCCTCTCTGGCTCTCTTTGGAACTATGGATAAAAGCCCTCTCTGGCGACACAACCACCTCTCTCTCTTTTGGAACTATGGATAAAAGCCCTCTCTGGCGACACAACCACCTCTCTCTCTTTTGGAACTATGGATAAAAGCCCTCTCTGGCGACACAACCACCTCTCTCTCTTTTGGAACTATGGATAAAAGCCCTCTCTGGCGACACAACCACCTCTCTCTCTTTTGGAACTATGGATAAAAGCCCTCTCTGGCGACACAACCACCTCTCTCTCTTTTGGAACTATGGATAAAAGCCCTCTCTGGCGACACAACCATCTCTCTCTCTCTTTCGGAACTATGGATAAAAGCCCTCTCCGACGACACAACCACCTCTCTCTCTTTTGGAACTATGGATAAAAGCCCTCTCTGGCGACACAACCACCTCTCTCTTTTTGGAACTATGGATAAAAGCCCTCTCTGGCCACAACCACCTCTCTCTCTTTCGGAACTATGGATAAAAGCCCTCTCTGGCGAACAACCACCTCTCTCTTCGGAACTTGGATAAAAGCGGAACTAATAAAAGCCCTCTCTGGCGACACAACCACCTCTCTCTCTTTTGGAACTATGGATAAAAGCCCTCTCTGGCGACACAACCACCTCTCTCTCTTTTGGAACTATGGATAAAAGCCCTCTCTGGCGACACAACCACCTCTCTCTCTTTTGGAACTATGGATAAAAGCCCTCTCTGGCGACACAACCACCTCTCTCTTTTGGAACTATGGATAAAAGCCCTCTCTTTCTCTCTTTCGGAACTATGGATAAAAGCCCTCTCCGACGACACAACCACCTCTCTCTCTTTCGGAACTATGGATAAAAGCCCTCTCCGACGACACAACCACCTCTCTCTCTTTTGGAACTATGGATAAAAGCCCTCTCTGGCGACACAACCATCTCTCTCTTTTGGAACTATGGATAAAAGCCCTCTCTGGCTCTCTTGGAACTATGGATAAAAGCCCTCTCTGGCGACACAACCACCTCTCTCTATGGATAAAAGCTTTTGGAAACTATGGATAAAAGCCCTCTCTGGCGACACAACCACCTCTCTCTCTTTTGGAACTATGGATAAAAGCCCTCTCTGGCGACACAACCACCTCTCTTTTTTTGGAACTATGGATAAAAGCCCTCTCTGGCGACACAACCATCTCTCTTTTTTGGAACTATGGATAAAAGCCCTCTCTGGCGACACAACCACCTCTCTCTCTTTTGGAACTATGGATAAAAGCCCTCTCTGGCGACACAACCACCTCTCTCTCTTTTATGGATAAAAGCCCTACACAACCATCTCTCTCTCTTTTGGAACTATGGATAAAACAACCATCTCCCTCTCTGGAACTATGGATACAACCACCTCTCTCTCTTTTGGAACTATGGATAAAAGCCCTCTCTGGCACACAACCATGGATAAAAGCCTCTCTCTCTTTTGGAACTAACTATGGATAAAAGCCCTCTCTGGCGACACAACCACCTCTCTCTTTTTGGAACTATGGATAAAAGCCCTCTCTGGCGACACAACCACCTCTCTCTCTTTTTGGAACTATGGATAAAAGCCCTCTCTGGCGACACAACCACCTCTCTTTGGAACTATGGATAAAAGCCTCTCTCTCTTTTGGAACTTTTTGGAACTATGGATAAAAGCCCTCTCTGGCGACACAACCACCTCTCTCTTTTGGAACTATGGATAAAAGCCCTCTCTCTCTCTTTTTTGGAACTATGGATAAAAGCCCTCTCCGACGACACAACCACCTCTCTCTCTTTGGAACTATGGATAAAAGCCCTCTCTGGACAACCCACCTCTCTCTTTTTTGGAACTATGGATAAAAGCCCTCTCTGGCGACACAACCATCTCTCTCTCTTTTGGAACTATGGATAAAAGCCCTCTCTGGCGACACAACCACCTCTCTCTCTTTTGGAACTATGGATAAAAGCCCTCTCTGGCGGGAACTATGGATAAAAGCCCTCTCTGGCGACACAACCACCTCTCTCTTTTTGGAACTATGGATAAAAGCCCTCTCTGGCGACACAACCACCTCTCTCTTTTTGGAACTATGGATAAAAGCCCTCTCTGGCGACACAACCACCTCTCTCTTTTGGAACTATGGATAAAAGCCACTCTGGCTCTCTCTTTTGGAACTATGGATAAAAGCCCTCTCTGGCGACACAACCACCTTTTGGAACTATGGATAAAAGCCCTCTCTGGCGACACAACCACTCTCTGGAACTATGGATAAAAGCCAACACAACCACCTCTCTCTTTTTGGAACTATGGATAAAAGCCCTCTCTGCCACAACCACCTCTCTCTTTTGGAACTATGGATAAAAGCCCTCTCTGGCGACCAACCACCTCTCTCTTTTGGAACTATGGATAAAAGCCCTCTCTGGCGACACAACCACCTCTCTCTCTTTTGGAACTATGGATAAAAGCCCTCTCTGGCGACACAACCACCTCTCTCTCTTTTGGAACTATGGATAAAAGCCCTCTCTGGCGACCCTCTCTGGCGAACCCACCTCTCTCTCTTTTGGAACTATGGATAAAAGCCCTCTCTGGCGACACAACCATCTCTCTCTCTTTTGGAACTATGGATAAAAGCCCTCTCTGGCGACACAACCACCTCTCTCTCTTTTGGAACTATGGATAAAAGCCCTCTCTGGCGACACAACCATCTCTCTCTCTTTTGGAACTATGGATAAAAGCCCTCTCTGGCGACACAACCACCTCTCTCTTTTCAGAACTATGGATAAAAGCCACTCTCTCTCTTTTGGAACTATGGATAAAAGCCCTCTCTGGCGACAACCACCTCTCTCTCTTTTGGAACTATGGATAAAAGCCCTCTCTGGCGACACAACCACCTCTCTCTTTTTGGAACTATGGATAAAAGCCCTCTCTGGCGACACAACCACCTCTCTCTTTGGAACTATGGATAAAAGCCCTCTCTGGCGACACAACCACCTCTCTCTTTTTGGAACTATGGATAAAAGCCCTCTGGCGACACAACCACCTCTCTCTCTTTTGGAACTATGGATAAAAGCCCTCTCTGGCGACACAACCACCTCTCTCTCTTTTGGAACTATGGATAAAAGCCCTCTCTGGCGACACAACCACCTCTCTCTCTTTGGAACTATGGATAAAAGCCCTCTCTGGCGACACAACCACCTCTCTTTTTGGAACTATGGATAAAAGCCCTCTCTGGCGACACAACCACCTCTCTCTCTTTTGGAACTATGGATAAAAGCCCTCTCTGGCGACACAACCACCTCTCTCTTTTGGAACTATGGATAAAAGCACAACCACCTCTCTCTCTTTTGGAACTATGGATAAAAGCCCTCTCTGGCGACACAACCATCTCTCTCTTTGGAACTATGGATAAAAGCCCTCTCTGGCGACACAACCACCTCTCTTTTTTGGAACTATGGATAAAAGCCCTCTCTGGCGACACAACCACCTCTCTCTCTTTTGGAACTATGGATAAAAGCCCTCTCTGGCGACACAACCACCTCTCTCTTTTTGGAACTATGGATAAAAGCCCTCTTTTTTTGGAACTATGGATAAAAGCCCTCTCTGGCGACACAACCACCTCTCTCTCTTTTGGAACTATGGATAAAAGCCCTCTCTGGCGACACAACCACCTCTCTCTCTATGGATAAAAGCCCTTCTGGAACTAACTATGGATAAAAGCCCTCTCCGACGACACAACCACCTCTCTCTCTTTCGGAACTATGGATAAAAGCCCTCTCCGACGACACAACCACCTCTCTCTCTTTCGGAACTATGGATAAAAGCCCTCTCCGACGACACAACCACCTCTCTCTATGGATAAAAGCCCTCTCTTGGAACTATGGATAAAAGCCCTCTCTGGCGACACAACCACCTCTCTCTCTTTTGGAACTATGGATAAAAGCCCTCTCTGGCGACACAACCACCTCTCTCTCTTTTGGAACTATGGATAAAAGCCCTCTCTGGCGACACAACCACCTCTCTCTCTTTTGGAACTATGGATAAAAGCCCTCTCCGACCCTCTCTCTCTTTCGGAACTATGGATAAAAGCCCTCTCTCTCCTCTCTCTCTTCGAACTATGGATAAAAGCCCTCTCCGATGACACAACCACCTCTCTCTTTTGGAACTATGGATAAAAGCCCTCTCCGACGACACAACCACCTCTCTCTCTTTTGGAACTATGGATAAAAGCCCTCTCTGGCGACACAACCACCTCTCTCTCTTTTGGAACCTCTGGCCTAATTTCCGCCTTTTGTTTTCCAATCCTAAATCCAGGCTCAGAGAACTGACCTTGACCTGGCCTGTACAGTACGTCACTAAGTACATTAGCTCGCGTGGGTCTCTTTGCAGTCAATGCAATCTGGGACTAGAGCACGCCTGCAGCCATGGCAACCTCATGCTGCGTGGTACCCAGCACAAGGGCTGCAGTGGGATGACATGTAATACATCTAAAATAACAGCTTCTCAGTGGGAGAGAAGATTGATGAGCGAGATCAATTGATGGTTGTTTTCGAAGATTGGAGATTACTGCTGGAAATTAATACAGCCTGCCAAATTAGGAAGCGGTGAAAAAAAACATTGATACTGGTAGGTACACAAGTAGTTCTTATTTTAAAAAATCTTTGATACACATTACCTATAAAGAAATGTAATGTATACATTATACTGAATTGACTGCCAATATACTCAGCATACTACTGCAAGCACATCTTTGTGTACGGACAGGTAGACCAGACTCCCCTTGAAGAAGAGTGGAGGTAGACTAGAGTGAGGGGACAATGGACCATAACTTGGACTATGGGGAACCACAAGAGGAGGTGTTCTTTGAGAGCTACAAGCCTCCCTCTCGGGACGCTATCACCCTGCCCAACTATGTTATCTATCTGTTCTTAGCATCGGTGGTGGCTCTGATCGCCCTGTACGCCATCATCAGGCACCTCATCAAAGAGCTGATTCATGACCTAGCAGGTACAGCTACCACAACACTCCCTCACCACACTGGAGCCAACTGGATGCACTGTTTGTCTTGTGTCAGTCAGCAATGAAATGACGAGAATATTATCAAATTATTAGAAATTATCATTCAGTAGCTGACTACAAACATGCTGATAGTCTGGATATCACTGAATTGAATATCTCTGTTAAAAATAATTTTGCCATATTGTGTTCTCCCCACCTCCCTTTGTAGACTACCTGTTTGGGGTACAGCCTGACGAGGAGGTGGTTAACCCCTGGGAGTGTAAGGACAAGTTCCAGGTGGACTGGTGTCCAGAGACCAATGCTGAGCTGGAGGCTATGGTCAAGGCGGAGGAGATCCACTGCCTGATGGAGGGCAACAAGAACATGCCTGCCATCTGGGTCATCTCAGATGGACGTGAGCCACGGCCCCCGCGCACGGGCCCCAGGGTCGCCTTCGGCAGGATGAGCTAGCTACAAAGGGGCAGGCACACAGACTCTGACTGCTAGAGACAAGGCTGGGTACAGCAATGTGGCAGATGCACTGTAAACTGTAAGCCAAAAGAGATATACTGTGTTGTAATCATGTACTCATTACTGCATTACACAATAATCTCCACATGCTGGCAGCATGTCACGAGCTTCATAAGTGACCAGTCCTTGTTGTATTGTTAGTGTTTAGACTAGGCCTTTAGACCTCCCTTTGACCATATGAAGAGGAAATGCTTTCAGGACTTTCAACTGTGAGCTATGTTGTTGAACACGTTTATTCCGTATGGTTTCTGATGATTTTAAACCATTTCTCTCAAAAATACTTGTTTTCTACTTATTGCACATTTATTTTACACAATATTACACATTTGCATGCTATCCAGTAAACAAATGACATGATCGTTACTGAAAGCTGGTTTCAGGAACAAATGAAAAGTCATGAGTTTGGAGAGGACACACCTTTCAGGCAATAAAATCTGCTGGTATCATTGGCAACATGGTGCAATCTGGTTGCTCTCTGTGCTGTATACTGCACTTTGACCTCACAGGACGTTACCAGTCCAGAAGGAGTATCGTGACACCAACCTCAGAGGCCTCCTGGGATCAACAAGGATTCATAATGTCTCTCCATAAAACTTTCCTGGTCTGTTTATTATTGGCGGTTTGTGTTAACCAGGCCCAGAGTGGTAAGCCAAACGGTAAGTCCTCATCGATGATCAATCACACTGGCTAGATATTTATGCAACGCAAGGTGTTTAACAACAGTTATGTCATAATAATCTCACCTTGCACCTCCCCTCTGAGGTCGGCATTATGTTACAGCTGTGAATACTGTTAGTCAGGACTAGCCAGCGATGTTTAACTCTTCGTTCAAATATCTTACATCATCATGATAATATAGTCCACATACTACAACACTATCAATGATCAAATCAGAGTTTTCTGGTGAATACATGACTATTTATTCATTATATAGGAGGCTTACGGCTCACTACATCCAAGGGTGGGACACTGCAGCCTTGGCTTGTTGGTCTGGCTGCTGTAGTGGGATTCCTCTTCATCGTCTTCGTCATCCTTATTGTACAAAGGCTTTTCTTCAAGAAGGAAAAGTAAGTACAACAGAGGTGATAACCTAAATGCACTGCACCTGCATATATTCTGAGTACTTACATGGTATTAGTGACACTTGTTGTAAAGTGGGATGACAAGGGTAAATATCTAAGCAAAAATAATATCCTTAACCTTAGAGATCCTATTAAATTACTATTCTAATTCCTAATTCTATGTCCTAAACATTGTTTTGACCATTCAGTACATCAAATTATTTAGCTTATTGCTGATCTGCTATACTATTGTCTTATCAGTGCAGGCTGCTAGCCATCTGCCAAGGTAATATTCAGTCAGTGACTACAATGACACGTCCACAGAGATGACCAGAGGTGCCTTGTGTAATAGGCACCAGCAACCAGTGGTTTAAAGTACTTTAGTAAAAATACTTTAAAGTACTACTTAAGTCATTTTTTGGGGTATCTGTACTTTACTATTTATATTTGTCAACTTTTACATTTATTTCACAACATTCCTGAATAAAATAATTTACTTTTTACTCTATACATTTTCCCTGACACCCAAAGGTACTCGTTACATTTTGAATGCTTAGCAGGACAGGAAAATGGTCAAATTCAACGCACTTATCAAGAGAACATCCCTGGTCATCCCTACTGCCTCAGGATCTCAAAATATATATAAATGCTTTGTTTGTAAATATGTCTGAGTGTTGGAGCCCCTGGTTCTCCGTAAATTAAATTAAAAACAAGTCATATGATGCTTTGGTTTGCTTAATATAAGCAATTTGAAATTATTTATACTTTTTATACTTATGTAAATTTGAGCAATTACATTGACTTTTGATACTTAAGTATATTTAAAACCAAATACTTCTAGACTTTTACTCAACTAGGATTTTACTGGGTGACTTTCACGTGAGGCATTTTTTAAAATAAAATATGACATTTGGGTACTTTTCCACTACTGCCTGACTCTTTACTGATATAATCTTTTCATACTTTAATATTGTGACCTCCTGTTGTCCTTAACTAACTTACCAGGATCTCACAAGCAAGTTAATTTTCTTATGAAATGTTCAACTGCTGCAGTCCTAGACAGAAGGCTATCAAACTACACACGCTCATTGTAAAGCCCATGTTTTTGTCTTGCAGAGAGGAAGATGGTGGTTTGTATGAGAACACAGCTGTAGAATTGGAAGCTGACAAGGCCAGTGAGGTTAAACAAACCAGCCTATAGAGAGACCACCAAACAAACCATCCAGGGAGGGGACAGGCTCAGACACCAGTTTCCACACCCGCATTGGGTTTCTTACTTCTCCTGCACATGCATTTCTTTCAACTCTATGATTGTCATATCCTATGTTTGTGCAATTAAACAAATGAAGAAAATATAGATATTGTCCTCAACTTTGCCTGTCTACTGTGCAAACAAGATCATTCTGAACATGGTCTGTTTTATTGTTGGCTAAATTGTTTGTTGTGCAGTCACAGTGTAGGCTGTATTATACTGTAATGACTGATGTTGATGGTAACAATAGTGATTTTGTCTCATTGAGTAACCAATGCTTTTACAGTGTCACTGTAACAGAAACTAGTGATTTTACTTATACTACCACTAGATGGAACTGGATTCTCTTTTTCCATTTAGAACTCACTAGACCTACAGTACTACACAAATTGTTAAGGGGAGAGTGGAGTAAGTTGAGCCACCCTTGTTTCTAGGAAACCATACACAATTAATAATTTGACCAAACATTTAGGAAGAGGTCATCATGTCACGGAGTCTGTGAAGGAAGAAACCACGTGGAAAAAGTGGTAAGAAAATGTACTAAGTACCCAGTCAGGTCCAACAAAACAGATTTTTACCAAGTCAAATTAATTTATTGTGTTAGAGGTTTCATGATGTATCTAAACCAAAGCAGATCATTTTAAGATTGTTCTATATCAGTTGGGATCTCTATAAGCTTAACTGTGAGATCCTAAACCTAACATGAAAGTGCATCCTTGGAGCTGTGTGGGCTAATATAGTCAAAATGTTTGCCATGAGGTAAGTTGAGCCAATGGTTGAGCAAATGGCAAGTTGAGTAAATTCCCAGGCCTAATGCAAGGCATTATCACTGAGGTAACAACAGGCCTAATGCAAGGCATTATCACTGAGGTAACAACAGGCCTAATGCACGGCATTATCACTGAGGTAACAACAGGCCTAATGCAAGGCGTTATCACTGAGGTAACAACAGGCCTAATGCAAGGCATTATCACGGAGGTGAACAACAGGCCTAATGCAAGGCATTATCACGGAGGTAACAACATGCCTAATGCAAGGCATTATCACGGAGGTAACACCAGGCCTAATGCAAGGCATTATCACGGAGGTAACACCAGGCCTAATGCACAGCATTATCACTGAGGTAACACCGGGTCTAATGCAAGGCATTATCACTGAGGTAACAACGGGCCTAATGCAAGGCATTGTCACTGAGGTAACAACAGGCCTAATGCAAGGCATTGTCACTGAGGTAACAACAGGCCTAATGCAAGGCATTATCACTGAGGTAACAACAGGCCTAATGCAAGGCGTTATCACTGAGGTAACAACAGGCCTAATGCAAGGCATTATCACGGAGGTAACAACAGGCCTAATGCAAGGCATTATCACAACAGGCCTAATGCAAGGCATAACAACAGGCCTAATGCACGGCATTATCACTGAGGTAACAACAGGCCTAATGCAAGGCATTATCACGGAGGTAACAACAGGCCTAATGCAAGGCATTATCACTGAGGTAACAACAGGCCTAATGCACGGCATTATCACTGAGGTAACAACAGGCCTAATGCAAGGCATTGTCACTGAGGTAACAACAGGCCTAATGCACGGCATTATCACTGAGGTAACAACAGGCCTAATGCACGGCATTATCACTGAGGTAACAACAGGCCTAATGCAAGGCATTATCACTGAGGTAACAACAGGCCAAATGCAAGGCATTATCACTGAGGTAACAACAGGCCTAATGCAAGGCGTTATCACTGAGGTAACAACAGGCCTAATGCAAGGCATTATCACGGAGGTAACAACAGGCCTAATGCAAGGCATTATCACGGAGGTAACAACAGGCCTAATGCAAGGCATTATCACGGAGGTAACAACAGGCCTAATGCACGGCATTATCACGGAGGTAACAACAGGCCTAATGCAAGGCATTATCACTGAGGTAACAACAGGCCTAATGCAAGGCATTATCACGGAGGTAACAACAGGCCTAATGCAAGGCGTTATCACTGAGGTAACAACAGGCCTAATGCAAGGCATTATCACTGAGGTAACAACAGGCCTTTGTTAAAAGTGTTTTTTTAAAGTACAAACTGTTTGTTAGCTGTTAAACCTGTGTTAAATATGCTTTAAAGACAAACAAGCGATTGTGTTGAATTGCGTTTGGGAAATAAATATAGAGATGGTTTTAAAAAGGCAGTGGAAATATTTCATTCAGTACATTAATTTGTAGGCGGCTTAATTTGCCTGGGGTAAGTTGTACCAAGAGACCTCTTTTTTTGGACAAGCTATGTTTTCAAAATTGTAATGTTTACATGAATTCTGATAATTTTCAGGGATACACGACATCCTGAAATATATGTAGATATCTTTGTTAGAAATAATACTAGATTTCCTTTGACAGTCATGCTGAATGTAAAAAATGGCTCACTCTCCCCTAGTCAATTTTAAATTGAGAATAAAAAAAGTGTAAATTGTGAAGCTATAGCTGAAATATACTGTAATGACCTGACTAGATCATAAATGAACAATTGTCCAGACAGAGGCTTGAGTTTGCGAATTGACGGTTTATTGAACCAACTTTACACAGGCTACTGTTTGGGCCGTAGCACACGCCAAATAGATGACAGATAACCCACAAGCCAATCGTGACCTTCTCTTGTGAAGCCCAGACGTAAGAGAGAGAGAACAAAGGCTGAACCTGGTCTTAACTTCCAATGCCCAACCCCCCTCCACGCCACTCCGCCAACCACCAGGATGCCCGGCATCAGAACATTCCAGGCATTCCCGTGATTGGCAGATAGCAGGTTGATTGACATGTCGGACCCCGCGAACACCGGGTACTGGTCAGTACAACACAACCACCTCCTAGCCTAGCACATAACACACAGCTGTCTGTGCGGGTCGCTACAATACTAAATACATGTATTACAATCAATGTTATTGATTGGTCATTTGCAAGTATATTTTTGTTGTCAGTTGTTGCAATTACATCCCAAAATAGAGAATAGGTCGTGTATATTCAACTGGCAAACCCTAGATTGGTAATACAATGCATTTACATAACAAATGCTTGCCATAACCCTAACCAAGGCATAACCCTAACCCCTAATTTGGCATGACCTTAATATTAATCTTCGCATTACCCTGACCTCAATGAGGGAAATACCCATATTTCCCTCATTGCTTAGGCAGTACCACAGTACGAGATGGCAATATTGATGTCCATGAATGCAAATCACTGGAGGATTTGAAATGAGGTCAATTTAGCCATCCTCTCAAATTGCTGAAGAGAGGATATAAAGTGTAGCTTGCTTTGTAACTTAAAGTGGAACAATCATAGCTACAGTAGGCTGATATGAAAATAAGCTGTTTGCCACACAGGCCTGCAATCCTCTTTGAACTGGACTGTGATTACAGCCAGTAGCAACAGCGCGACTTTACAACGCATTCGCCAAAAGCCACCTGAATAGATTTCTGCAAATAACATGGGTTCTCTTACATTTGGGAACTTCACAGTACTATTGTTCAAACAACCATGAAACGGTAGGCTCTCTCCCTTAGTTGCCTATGCACAAATCAAGAACAAGATCAACAACTAATGCCAGCTAGAGCTCATCCTTTTGCAGTTTTCCTGCCAATTCATCTGAATGGGAACTTGCCTGCCTGCCCGCCCATTTGATCGACAACTAAGTTCAGCATAGCTATAGCTAACTAGCATAGCGATTCACATTTCTTGCTAGCTAACGTTAACCAAATGACACCTACATATCTCGCTGTAGGCAACGAACAACCATATGAAGGGAAATGTCCGTCACTCACCAACTCCTCCAATGACATGACATCCTGCCAACACCTAGCAAGCTAACGTTAGACTCCGTGTTTTTAGCTTGCTGTATATAGAATGTTCACATATTAAAACAAAAGAAGAGATAAATAATATTTGTCCAGACTTTGCTGCTATGTTTGTAGATGCGCATAATATGCTGCGACCCAAATAAAACAGTATTGAATAAATCAAAATAACAAAAAGGTAGCTATAGGTTGTTGTAACATTTTAAGAGCTGTTCGCCATCGATCACCGGTGCAGTTGAATGCAGCATTGCTGTATGGCGCGATCAAAATGTATTGTAGTTGAGGTGTCAACCTAGGCTACTGCTCAAATGTAGTTGAAGTTGAATCCACCGAAGCAAGTGCATCAGGCTGTAACTTCATAAAGTAGATGACTCAACTGTTGACTAATACTTGCTTGTGTGTCCTATTCGGCCTGCGGGCCTTGTGTGACACATGTGCGCTAGCCTATTAGCCAAGTTATGACTGACTTCTTCTGATCATTTCCCTTGGTAGCTTGATTGTACTGACATTCCCAGGCTAGTTACAGTCGTCCGTTAGTGTTCAAAATATTGAGTCATTGAAACTGAGTGGGTGGAGGCAGCAAACTATTTTATAGGTAGGTGTGATTTATAACCTGATAGCAATCTATTTTGGACTACCAACGCATTTATTGGTGAATTATGTTAATCATACATTGAACTGCGTCCATCAATTCTGCCAACAATGCCTTACTGTACGTCATGGAATTTTTTGTCAAATATAACCTATTTTTAAAACCTTTTATAGGGGTTGGAGCATAAACTGGGAATTTGATATTTTTGCTGATATTATGATTTTCTGTTTGTTTCATATCTGCAAAGTAGTTAAAAACCCTGCCAGTTCCACTTTAAAGAGTATTCAGCATATTCAGGCGTTCTGTTCCAGAGTTCAGGGTCTCCCTTTTTGTCCAAAGGGCCACCACAGTGCAGAGGGTATGTATATTGGATCACTGGCACTCTTCTCCCTGGATCCTGTGTATTGTAGGAAATTACTTGTTTAAATTAGTTCTTACATTGAGTGGGCTTGCGTCCAAGTGTGAATCATCAAGAAGCCAGAGTGCCAGAATGGAATGATTAACGGGGCTTTGCATTTATTACAGCTCTGAAATCTACAAGTATATGTATAAATGCAGTGCCCTACAGTATGAGGTCGAATACTCATTTTGAATGGCAGCCCTGACAGCTTAAATGGTTCCAGCACAGCGATGATATATGCTATTTTTTATCGATATTTCTCATTTTATATTCATCATCAGGTTTCCAACCATCCAAATACCAGAGAATGCTCAGATCTTTGGCATAATACAACTGATTCACTTGATATCGACGTAAATCAGTGACTCAGTCATGTTGTAAGATAAAAAGTCATTTGAAAGTAGGTGTTTGCGCTGGAGACCAATCCATTGTCTATTTCTCTATTTAAATTGAGCCGGCGGATTTTTAGAGAGGCACATAATCAATGCCTACTCTCTGATTACCCATCCATGGGGTTAACTGCATGAGTACAGTTTGATGATGTTTTCACCTTCAAATATAAGCAACTTTAGGCAACAAATCCGTTTTATAATTGCAGGATAATCATCATAACAAGACCATCTGCATTCTACAGTGAACCACCTGACCAAAAGTTACTTAAAAACTTGATTGCATGTTAAGATTACAATGTTACA
Source organism: Oncorhynchus nerka (assembly GCF_034236695.1). NCBI lineage: Eukaryota > Metazoa > Chordata > Actinopteri > Salmoniformes > Salmonidae > Oncorhynchus > Oncorhynchus nerka. Next base: position 62,428,479 of record NC_088419.1, on the reverse strand, counting down.
GTCGTTACACTCTCTCACCATTAGGTGTGACTCAATCCCCCTGCTCCAAATGTGTATTGACAACAGTCTGTAAAGGTAAGCTTAAAAGTTAGACAATGAGACGTTATTCATAATGTATCTAGATAAAAGACTATAAGACCAAATTTAAAGTAAAGAATGAGCAAAATGGCTGAGAACACCATTTTTTGAGAAAAGCATGGAAAACCTTGAAATTGTTATTCCTGTTTGACTTCAGTATTACATTGATCCCTCTGTGGAGGAAAAAGAGTGACATAAATCCTGACTTTGCCTCCTTCTCCAGACAGCTTGCAGCACTCCAGTGGCCAGGGAGAAGACAGGAGACAGCCTGAAATAGAAGTGCTCACAAATAGACCCTTTTAGAGCCACATATGAGCCAGGAGTCCGTGTCAAACTTTAACTGGGCACGTGGTGGGCTGGTCCTCAACCACAGAGCATGAGGATACAGCAGGGGAAAGCTGTGCAATCCAGAACTTTTGGCAATCTAGAACTTGTCAGCGAAGCAGAGGGGTTACAGGTCTGCCCTTATTGAGACCACTACTTCCAACGGACAGAAACAGGGCCAAACCAAACCATTTCAAAAAATGGTCCAAGAGGATCCACTTTGAGCTGAAAATGTCTTCTGCCTTAGACTTTAGTGCTGCTTTTTATGAATCAAGCAAGCTAACATGATCTTTGCTAAATGTTTTCCAGCCTTGACTGGTTTGAGTTCTGAACATTGGCTAGGCCTCCTTGGGACATTAAACAGAGTGGCAGCTTGACAGGTTTCTGCAGGTGGAGCTTTTCAAAGTTAGTTGAATTTCCAATGTGTTATCACTATGCGTTCAACCATCTAAAAGCACAACAATGGAAAAACAATGTTTGATTTTTGGTGTAGTTGTCACCCAAATGTCTGTCACTGTGCTTTCAAACATTAAGAAGCACAGCAAAGTTGAAATGGGAATCCAATGTCAGATATTTTGTTTATTTATACAACAGATGGTGTTATCACTGTGCTTTATCTAATAGAACCAAATTACCTGGATTGCAGTTGAGATTCCATTAAAAGCACATGGTGCAAGCGATCAATGCCGTTTGAGATTCTACGTAGCAGATTATTACAGGAATTGTGAATATCTTCACAGACCTGCGATGACCTATGCATGCTATCTTGAACATGCAAGCTTTATTTGATTACATAAGAAGAAATGTATAGGTACAGAAACCTCAAAATGTGGCCATGGGATGTGTTACTCATTTTAAGGTTAAATGTTACATTAGTTTGTAAAATAGCCTCAATTTATTTAGTGCTATTTAGTGTATTACAAAAGTAATATTGAATTGTGTTTGCTTGACAAGCAACCAAATATAGACATTTAAAGGAGATGTATCTACTGCTTGGATAGTTCCACGTGAGCCACTGGCTTAATCTCATTCTTTAACTTTTATTTTTGGTTGAGTTGGAGACGTGAATCCAACATATCATTTGCGAATTTGTTAATTGGCTAGTTATTGTATTTCAGAAGTGATACTGAATTGTGTTTGGTTGTCAACGCAACCAAATCTCAACATTTGAAGGAGATGATTCTTCTTGGATAGTTCCAGATGGAGACATGAATCAAACATATCAATTATAAAGTTGTAAACAAACTGGAATTAAAACCAGACTAAGTCAGTGGCACAGATGGAACGATCCAAGCAGAAGATCAAAGTCTGGCATTCTCTGGATTTATTGAACTTTCAAGACAACTGGGAACTCTGAAAAAAACAAGGTTGAATCATGATGACGTCAGTGATCTTCAGGTCGTAGCTCTAGAAAGAGACCCAAGTTCACGACTTACAATTCCGAGTTGGATGACCGTTCAAAACCTATTTTCCCACTTGGAGCTCGTTTTTTCCCGAGTTCCCAGTTGTTTTGAACTCACTGAAGTCAGATTTCCCAGCTTTGAGTTCATTTGTTTTGAGCGTGGCAGAAATCATGCTGGATTGACAGCATGGCCAATGTTGAATGTTTATCATTTTAAGATTGGAAAAGAGACCCTTAAACCCAGACTTGGGACCACACACCCACTCCACTGAATAGCAGGCTAGGGATAGCTTTGCAATGCTTGCAGTTAGCCACTGATTCCTTCCAAACCACTCATTGTTGAATTTGCGACTTCCAACTTGTGTAATGTTTATGTCCAATGGCCGATGAGCACCGATACATTTTATCTATAATTTCTCTTCATTATTTATTTTCATATGACAAGGATTAAAAAGGATTTTCCAGTAGATTGTCGACTTGATTTATGTTGATGACTGCTAGCTAAGATTTTGAAATCGGTCCAATCAAAGCTATTGTAGATATAACAGGATTTGACGTCATTTTATCTGTGGCCAATGACCTTGAGCCTTCTTGGATGGACACTTCTAATGTAACTCTATGGCAGCACCCAAGGGCCTTGCATTTTTGAGCTCTTCCCTTAGATTTGGCGGTGACGTAGTGTCCCCATGAGTGACAGAACACTGAGATAATCACAGGGCAACTGGAGAACATTACCAACCCCTTTGCTCCATATTTTCCGCTGGCTGCCCCACCACCACAGAAAGCACTGAGCCAGGCTGAAACACCTGCATTTTGGAGCTGCCTTACTCAAGAATGCAGAAAAGAGACCATGTTTGTATGCAGCTTTATTAACTCAATTATTATTTTTTACATTGTTTGTAAACTGATATGTGACACGTATTTAAGAAAAACAACCTTTTTTAGGGGGGGGCTCAAAACCCCACCTGCCCTGAATGACGGGTCGCCACAGTATACAAGGTTTGTCTATTTTGAAATTTGGTTACTATGATGACATAAACATCTCCAATCCAAAATTAAATCTAGAATCAGCTTCCTATTTCGCAACAAAGCATCCTTCACTCATGCTGCCAAACATACCCTCGTAAAACTGACCATCCTGCCGATCCTCGAATTCGGCGATGTCATTTACAAAATAGCTTCCATCACTCTACTCAACAAATTGGATGCAGTCTACCACAGTGCCATCCGTTTTGTCACCAAAGTCCCATATACTACCCACCACTGCGACCTGTACGCTCTCATTGGTTGGCCCTCACTTCATACTTGTTGCCAAACCCACTGGCTCCAGGTCATCTACATGTCTCTGCTAGGTAAAGCCCCGCCTTGTCTCAGCTCACTGGTCACCATAGCAGCACCAACTCGTTGCACGCGCTCCAGTAGGTATATCTCACTGGTCACCCTCAAGCCAATTCTTCCTTCGGCCGACTCTCCTTCCAGTTCTTTGTTGCCAATGACTGGAACGAACTGCAAAATTCACTAAAGCTGGATACTCCCTCACTAGCTTTAAGCACCAGCTGTCAGAGCAGCTCACAGATCACTGCACCTGTACATAGCTCATCTGTAAATTGCCCATCCAATCTACCTCATCCCCATACTGTATTTATTTATTTATCTTGCTCCTTTGCACCCCAGTATCTCTACTTGCACTTTCATCTTCTGCACATATCTTCCATTCCAGTGTTGAATTGTTATATTGCAATTACTTTGCCACCATGGCCTATTTATTGCCTTACCTCTCTTATCCTACCTCATTGCACATGCTGTATATAGAATTTTGTACTGTATTATTGATTGTGTTTGTTTATTCCATGTGTAACTCTGTGTTGTTGTTTGTGTCGAACTGCTTTGCTTTATCTTGGCCAGATCGCAGTTGTAAATGAGAACTTGTTCTCAACTAGCCTACCTGGTTAAATAAAAGTGAAAAAAATAACAAATAATAATAATTCTGTGGTTGAAATTTCACCCTCAAAACAACAGTTTACATTGATTACTTTTTTTAATCCAATTTATTTTACACATAGATTCCACAATACATGGACAAATTATGTTGAAGCAACGTTGAGTCAGCCAGTTTGTACCCAGTGGGTATCTACATATGGGTGAATTTCAACATATTAAAAACTCTGCTTTGACCTCTGAAGCAATGAAATAATGACTATCATGAAGCATTTTACAATCCTGAAAAGCTCAATCTAGAGCTATACACTGAACTAGCAGATGTGTATACACTGACATGCAACTGCATGCATGCTATCAACCTTCTAGAAACCTCTGGTACTTTTATAGGTCTCCTAACAATGCTGTCAGAGTCATGTGCATCACAAAGGACTCTGAGACAAGGGGACAAACTTCAAAGGAGTCCTCACAACCTTTTGCATGCTCTGCCAGAGTCTTGTTAACAAGCAAGGGTCACTTTTTTAATGCACGCTATCCCTCCAGCAGCCTCCATATCATTTAGTGACCTAATTGCTATCATATAGCAGAGAGGAGAGTCTCAGGGGAACACTGGCCTTTGTTTGGACATCTGGAAGCAGTTGACGCAGTGTTGGTACAAGGCGTTCACATCACATACTGTAAATTGACTTATTAAATTCATAAGCATAGACAAGCAGATTAGAGCAAGGGGGAAGAAAATGACCTTTTCATTATAGTTGACAGTCACACAAAACACAATCGACTGTAATTAAAAGAGCCACTGAATAACCTGGTCCAGCTCCAAACATGGACCTTCTTGAATGGGGTTTTCTGAACAATATAATATATATTCTGTACATTATGTACATTGGAAGTAGGAAGTTTCTACTCCCTTTGCATGGTCACATTTTGTTGCCTGTTTTTCAAGCATGTTTAGTGTAAATCAGAACTGTGATTAGGGCTCTCAATACCATTCTCCAGTTACTCCAACCAGTGACTATCAAGACGGGACCTATCTTTGGTTGATCTGGCTGTTGCTCCTACACAATTTCCCTTTGCAGTGCATAAAATACCCCTTTTTTGAAGTTGACGTGAAATTGACATTTTTATAACGTGTGGAAATTTCATGTTTTATACTGCATCGCTCAACTGCGGCATCAACTTCATATTTCCTGGCAGTAGTTGGTGCTTTTGTGGGCTTTGTTTAATCTGAAGCCAGAAGAGCAACACACTCTTCATCCCCTCATATTTAGAATCAGAGGAGAAGTTTTGTCATCCTATCCTGAGAAGGAGACATATAAGCTTTTAGTCTCTTTGTGTATTAAAGAGACTCATACTGTAGATGGCCTCACTTGTTGCAGCAAGCAGTCACTTGACAAAAGTAAAAACTTGGAATGGAATATATTCCAATCCACTATATATTATCTCTATGTATTCCAATCCAAATATAAACCTCTGTAGTTTTCATTTTGGAAACCTTCCTGAAGCACTGACCCCGTATCTGCCCCAAGCAGAGTCATCAAATTCTCCAATCACATTGACACCAGGAGATGCTATTTCACTCCAAGGCCATTTTTGTATGATTACTAGGATCAACAGCAAAGAAGCAGCGAGTTCACCCAGGGATTTCGCTGTAAAATCTACAGTATAGTGATAATTGAAGTCATAACAGTTAAGAAGCCAAGAACAATTGCAGGAGATAAGCACCAGGCTGCTGGGTAATTACTTGGTGATCAGGCCGGTGTGACATTTTTTCCCCTCTATCTTTCAGATGGGATGTTAGACGGGTGTCCTGACTCTCTGTGGTCACTACCATGGCACTTATCGCAAGAGTAGAGGTGTTAACCCCGGTGTCCTGGCTAAATTCCCCATCTGGCCCTCATACCATCATGGCCACCGAATCATCCCCAGCTTCCAATTGGCTCATTCATCCTCCCTCCTCTCCCCTGTAACTATTCCCCAGGTCGTTGCTGTAAATGAGAATGGGTTTTCAGTCAATTTACCTGGTAGAATAAAAAAAACTAAAGACGGTCTTAGTAGCAGGCCCTACGTAGCAGCGGGTCATTAAAATGTTACTTTGTAAGTAATTGTTTTTATGAATCAGTCTTCAACTCTCTCATCTATATGCAGCGCGGGGCCTTTGCAAAAACAACTGACTTGGTCTCTGAGGTATTTGTTTTCTTTGGATCTGTGGACGGTGTAATTTCAGTATGAAACAGCTACAGCTCATGGATCTGTCTTTATGGGAGTCGCCCCATTAGTCATTCATTCAATGGCTTTGTTTCATAACCCTGCTCACACTTGGCGCCACTTCTGTTCTCTGAGCTGTTCTCTTTTATTTTATTGTCTCCCGCATTGATATCTGGAGCAGAGGAAAGATTGCTCGAGCCATTACTCACTATGTTTCCATAAGGACATTGTACTTATATTTCTTAAAGCCCCTGTCCTACATTGCACTCTACATTCTTAAATATCTTTTAAGTAATCGGACTCAGGGTAAGTTAAAATGACTTAGTGGCGTACAAACATCCCCCTGGGCACACAATGGTTGAATCAACGTTGTTTCCATGAAATGACATTGAAACAACGTGGAACAGTCGTTGAGTTGACGTCTGTGCCCAGTGGGATCCTCTTATGTTTATTTCATTTTGGTCTTTCTGTGGTGTGTATGCAACGTATGTGATACCCCTTCAACTAAAGCGTTTCTGCACTCACTCACCCTTTCACAAATGTGTTGCTGGTATTTTTTTATTGTGAATCATTAAAATCTAATAAAACTTGACTTCCTTTCCAAAACTGAAATTGTGTTTTTCCAAGCTTGGTTCCAACAAACTTATATTGAGGGTAATGGCTTGAGGAATGATTAGAGTCAGGTGCGTCAAATCCTGCAGCCAAGTCTAACTGAAAACATACTTTAAACCGCAAGTGTTCAGCTTTCCTTTTTATTCTTCTAGAATTAGAGTTCATTGTCTGCTCTGCTGGCCTCCTGAGGTAAGTGCTATAGAAGTTGCCAGTGATTTACATGCTATTGTTAGTGTATTTTTTCCAAGGACAGAGATGGACCAATGCTCTGTACTCTTTAGTTTGTGTAGGTAAAACAACACAAAACGATGGAGCACTGCTAATCTGTCTATTATACAGCAATGGTGTGGGGTTTCACTTAACCCCCATCACCAAACTAAGCATAACTAAACAGTATGCCTGCTAACATCTTGGAGCCATTTCAAAGCAGCCAGTGTACAATTCCAGCCAAGGTAAAACCATCAAACTGCCACAACGTTGAGATTCATAAAAAGTCTAGTAGCTGTGATAAGTGACCATACTGATGTAGAATCTTAATTTGAGACAGTTTGCTACAGCAGGAAAATAATCCCGCAGTAACAGGAAATGTGAATTATTTTGTGGATTATAATTAATGGAGATGTTTTGTAGGGGTTGATACATTTTTACATTAGGGCAAATCAAATGTGTCATTCTAAAGTGAAAATGTAAAACTTTAGAAGCCTTTTAAAATCTTTGATACACTACAGGTTTTCATCTCCTGCAGTGCAGGAACATTTTCAGCAACAAAGGAGTGATTAAATGAAGATCCTACATCTAAACATTACACGAGATTGCACACTTTAAAATGCACTATGACATCAATCTCTGGGAAATTGCAAGGCAAATAAAGGTAACTGACTAATAAGTAATTGATTACAAGTAGAAATCAGATTGAAACTATTTTGGATAAATGAACAGTTGATGACTGAGAAAAACACTGAAAGGTCAGCTAATAAACTTTTCACTCAAATGCAAAAGTAAAATGTTCCCCTGGTTTTGCCTACAGACTGTGTATACAGTATGTGCATTTGGCAGTTACCATTTAATGCATCATTACGTTTCCAAATGAGACATTTACCGTCCAAGAAATGACAGTATTTCCTCTCTGTGTCCAAGACGTTCCAGGAGGTGTGTGGTTATGAGAGGCCCGGGCCAGAAGTGCTATAATTAGCCCATCTTTAGGTCTGGGTAGTGTCTGCTCTGTCAGCCAACCGGCCCTGGCCTCATCTGGGCTTCCCAACCTCAAGGCCAGAGATCACAGACACATCACTGACTCCCTGGAGTTTACTGGCTTCTATTAGAACTCTGTTCACAGTATCTTCAGTTCCATACAGCCAGACACCCCCACAGGTCTTCTTCCACTCCCGACCTCCAGCCTGGGAAAGCCTTCCAAAGTGCATTCCTTCCAAGGCAAATGCTTTTGTTGGTTCAAGGACAAGTTTTTATAGCAGAGAATAGATATTGGGGAAGAGCAGACCGTTTCAATTGAGGAATCAAAATGAATGAGATTTCACATTCAACAGACATTCATGAGTTGAGGAAAACTGCAGCTTCAAATGAGTCACTTATTAGTTATTCATCATTGTCAAAATGAATAACATTGCAATTACCCTCAATGATGATATTTTGTCAAGATCACTAGAATTAAACGAACAGATATCAAATCAGAATGTTCAAAGAATTACAAGGCAGACATAAATGTAATTGATATGAACAATGAAAATATAAAGATGACAAGGACATATCACTGAGTTGTAGCATAGCTTGTTTATTATTTTTTATACTTTTTTTGCATAGGGAAACATACTCACTTCCAGTAATGTATTTGCTAACAGCGATGGCTAAATACAATGTTATAATGAAATATTGTCAAAGCTGTAAATTTCTCCCACACCAGTTCAAAAACACATGGCAACTTTAGTTTTCCTGTATGAGAGTCATTTCAAATAATTAGCAGAAAACTTTTATTACCGACTTTTGCTGATACTTTTGTACTAAAAGTTTCAAAAAGGAAAATAAAATCACAAGCAGTTGAAAGTGATCCGTGTGCGCTATGAAGCCGTTTCCTGTTCTATTCTACCGGATGTGTCAGAACTAAATGTCCACATGCTCTTTCCTGGTGTGCAGTGTGTATGTCTGTGCAGCAAGCAAGCGATTAATGAATAACTACTATGGTAATATTTGTAAAGAATAATGAGGAAAAACCTTAAAATGTAACACTGCATTAGAATGTTCTCTGAGAATCATCTTTATCTCTTCCCTCCTCCACCCAACCAACTTCATCACACTGAGAAAACAGCACGTTTAAAGATGGAATCAACATACATGTCCAGAACAAGATGAAGGTAATAGAATTGCCAAGAAAGGTTTGGCGCGCCAAGCAGTTGAAGATCATGTGAGGAATTGTATTTTTTTGTAAAAAGAGCCCTCATTAAAATGTGGCCTTGTTCTCTCCTCTATTGTGTGGGTGGGGCTTCCCGGTCCTGACGTCAGTGAATCTGTGATATGGATTATCAATAACATTAACAGATCTTCATAACTGCACTTGTTTTGTATGGCTTTTCACCTCCATAGCCAAAGGCCATTGGCTAGTGGGTGCCCTTCACCTTGGTAGTACTGTAGGACCTCATTGTGACAGTTTGTGTGGAAAGCTATGAGCAGAAGCCAATGTGAGAGTGGGGCTCAGGCACCAAACAGAGTCCCACACAAAGTCAGAATGACCCCCAGCAGCTTTAGAGTACAAATACTATGTACATCAGAGCTTGAGAAGGGCAATGGCCACAAATAAATGAAATTAGCAGTAAAATGACAGGCACTGCTTGTTTAAATCATTTTTGGTATTCAGTATTCACATCTATGTAAGTTAGCTTTTTTTACCTGCTGGTTTGTTGAAAGTAAAATATAGAGACCAAACTTAAAAACAGTTACCTTTATCCACTGGGTGAACATAAGCACATTTCACCACAAAAACGATGTTGTGACACATCTGAGAGTTGTGACCTGGTCTCCATTATTCTGTGTTCCATGTCTCTTCACACAGTAACAAGAGGATTATGGAGACTGTTTACTACTCGTCTCCTCATTTGCGATTTTTGAGTTTGCTTTAAGAAAACTCCACTAACTGATCATTAAGGGGAATAGGAAAAACTAAATACAATAAAAGTAAAATCATTGCATTGATCTAACTGAACTGGGCTTCCCATCTACTGATCCCCCAAAACTCTCACAAACATACAAGTCTTGTCATTCTACACTTTGGACTGGTGTACTGCTAGGTATTTTTGTCTCTCTGAAGAAATCATCTTGACACTTAAACGGGACTTGTGACCATTTTAATCAAGTCCCGATTCTAATTGTAGGTAAATAAACATCTGCATGAGTCTCGACAGTGACTGTTGAGTTACTACGAACTTATGAATGAATATCAATAGGTATCAAATTCCCAGGTCTTTACCCTGTCAGGGTACACCAGCCCTTAATTGCATAGGGAGAATTCAGAGTTCCTGCCTAAAATAGTTGCACAGACTATAAACAACATATTTCTAATCTATATACTGTACCAATTGCATAAAGATAAACTAGATCCGTTGAAAAACCGTGAAGGAAAATCATAGGCCAATATAGTAAATCAACTTTTTTCATATTCTAATCTTCAACGTTGTGTTGCCACCATGTGTAAAGACTTCTCTTTTCATAAACTCATACTGGATCAATACCCGTTACAGTGCGGCTGCAGCTCCCACACACACCTTCCACACCCTCACATCATATCAGTAGCAAGTCCCTGGGTGGAGCAGAGCAGTGCGTCCTTGAGTAAAACTAGAGTAACATTCACAACAACGCAGCGCTGCTGAAGAAAGGCACTCGGAGCAGTGTGGGGCCTCACACCTGCACTACCAGAGGAATGTGCTTCATCTGCACACATGCCTTTCCTGACCAAACACTCAGACAAAAACACACACAAACACACTGTGACCACACTTTGTATGGACTGCAACAAAACTAGTGCGACTGTCAGCCCTGCTGTTGTTTGTCTAGGACTGATTCAAATGTCTTTACAAGCCCAAATCCCACAAACCAATTCAACATCTTCAATGGATGTCTAAAAATGTACCACCCGGGTGGATGTTCAAGTGATGTACTCAGTGGGTTCTCTAACGATAAACAATAAAAGTGATGTACTCAGTGGGTTCTCTAACGATAAACAATAAAAGTGATGTACTCAGTGGGTTCTCTAACGATAAACAATAAAAGTGATGTACTCAGTGGGTTCTCTAACGATAAACAATAAAAGGGGAGAAATACGGTGACTAATATTCTTAGCTTGTTACAAGCAGCTGTTTCCTCAATTTATCTTGCTCTGTCTCTCTCACACACACAGGATTCCTACATCTCAAAGGTTAAGCTTGAGAAATATTTCCAGAGAAGCACATCTTGAGAAGTTTCCTTAAAACATCAATACCAGGTTATTTAGTGCAACCTTCCAAGTAGAAGGAAAGTGTTTGAGATCTTGAAGCTTGCACAGCAACAGTGAAAATAAAAAGAAGTGCAGAACTGTTAGATGACTTGTGGAAAAAATTTAAAAATAAATGGCAATGGAATTTGCATATCCCCTTGAGGCTTATTGAAGCTTCTGGATCGGTTTAAAATGACAACAAGTGATGCTGAAATTACTGGAGTCCAAGTTTCAGGGTTAGTAAAACCAAATACAGGTACCTTGTTTAAAAAGGCATGCAGCATTGGTGGTGAGCTCATACCAACCATAGCAGAACGCTAAGAAGGAATTCTTATATTTTGTGGCTTGGCCACAAGCTTATAGCAACTAAATCTAAACACAAACATAAACATGTACTTACTTAAACAAAAAAAAAACAAAAAAAATGGTATGTACATTTTGCCTATTTCATTCTCATTGATATACTGTAAGCATTTATACACAGGATAATGTGTCCAAAATGTAACAATCCTACAATAATCACAATGATAATAATCACTACAAAAATATTAGTAAGGGTTTTGAAATATAATAAGATAATGTTTTACATGCATCAGTATCGAATGCATATGAATGTCTTTCAGAGTAAGTTCAACCATCACCTGTGGCCACTTTAAAAAGTGTTGGGGGGTGGGGGGGGACACCTGCTCTGAAAACAAAAGTCTATGTCGCTGTCATAATAATATAATGTATAGCCGAGTTTAGTTACAAAAAGCAGACGGTGTGCTGAAGGACCACTGTGCTGGCTAGACTACCGTGGCGTCAGACCCATGTCCCTATGTGTCCCAGTCAGACCCAGGCTGGAGGGTAAACTGGACTGGAGAGGTGAGTGTGGAGCAGTGCAAATCTTCACAGAACATGTCATGAGACTCCAGCGTCTGCTGCTACTGTACAGTTAGAACCAGAGGGGAACTTTACATGGGATTCTTTCTCTATTTCCATTAATTGTGTGTGTTTAAAACATCCAAATGTAGTTTTTTTGAAAAGCCTAATATGTCGACATACAATAAGCTTGAGCATTCGCCAGCGCTACCAAACATGAGCACTTTGGCGCCCTCAGTACTACAGCAGTAATTGGACTCCATGCTGAAATCTAGGAGGCGAATGTGATGACTTGATTATGGGCCTTGTGCTCCAACTAGCCCACTGACTGTACTGGGTGTATGGTTAACACGTCAGTTGGCCTTGTCCTCCTTCCATACATGACAGAGCCCAGGGACATAGCCCACACCGTGGGAGTTCTTTGATCAGGAGCAGACGCTTGCCTCACCACATGTCCTGTTTAACAAATATAAATTAGCTTGCTGAATGACGGCAGCATTTTGTTGAGCTTGAGGATCGTATGGATTTGATGGAATGCCTTTGCTACAGCACGCCACTTCAACCTGGGACTGTGGACCGGGACACATAAACCGTCATCGCCAAGATCTTAAGAAGGGCAATGCAAACCAGCGTTTCCCAACTCCAGTCCTCGAGTACTCCCAACAGTACACATTTTTGTTGTAGTCCCTGACTAACCTGATTCAACTCATTGAGGGCTTGATGATTAGTTGATAAGTTGAATCAGGGGTGCTTGTCCGGGGATGCAACAAATAGATGTATTGTTGGAGGTGCTGGAGTTAGGAAACACTGATGTAAACAATACCTCTTTTTCTGCCATTTTACTTGAATTCTCAATAGCTACCAGCATTGCAATATCCATTGCAGAAACAATACTGTACACTGCATAACACACTTTCACAATGGCCTTTTCTGACCCTGCTGAAAAAAATACACAATATCCTCTCTTATTCAATATACTCCCATTACACTACGCAGTAAGAAATGATCAATTATAATCTACCCTCTAATAAAAAAACTAATGTCTTGGCATCTTTCAGTAATTTGAACAGCTATTAACAGATGTTCTGTTGTTTTCATTCTCTATACCATGATTCTGACTAGGTCAGTCTATACTTCTGAAGGGCTAATATTCAAAACAACATAAGGTGGATTTGTAGATTCCACACAATGGACCTAAATGTGGAGAACCTAAAAATGTAACTACACACTAAACATGAAAAGAATAATCTACACATGGTACATAAAGCTTAACATTCTATTGTAGCCAGTGTTATGAAACCTTCAATTGGTTTTTTTTGTGTTGTTTTTTTTACATTTTATTTTCATTTTTACAGATTTTTGATCAGTTAATTTCAATAACATCCAGGTATTGTGCATATTCCCAGTGAAATAATTTGACCCCTTAACCCGATGGAAAATGCAGTGCGATGCAAAAACTCTAAATCACAAGGTATAAAATCGAGGAGGGGAAATTATCACGTCATTAATGCATCTCACTGCACTAGTTTATTGTGTCACACATTTCTACTCTTCTCCGACAATTCCATCTAGTAGTGCTAAAATACCCCATCCTTTTCTCTCTCTCTCTCTCTCTCTCTCTCGTTTTCAGTCTTCTGAAGTGAAATCCACATCTAGTGTTTTTCAACACTCCTTTCCCCAATACACCTGATACACTCTCTCTCTCTTTGCTATCGGCCCATTTATGTATGTGCAATCTGAGAACCAGATCTAGCCACACACTCACACGATCTCAATCCCTTTCTCTCTCATACACCCATGAAACACACAAACTAAAACAAAGATGTGAAGCACTGTGCCCTGCTCATCACTGACACAACATAATAAGACAGTTAGCATTCCATGGAAAGAATTTGTCTCGGAAGCTTCAGCTTTATCCTTAAACAATTCCAAATGAGTCATTTCCCTTGTTTTAGCATATGGATAGAGATTCATATTTTTTTTTAATAGATGTTCCTGTTTGAAAAGCTATTAAAGTGCTTGGATTTGCCTATCTGCGTATAGGAGACTCGCAGGTTGTAATGTAACAAAATAGTGGGATAAAATGTACCCCATATTCAGTTCTGGTCATTTGGTGCCAAAAAGTGTCTACAGAGGCAGAAGTTGCCATGGTGCTGGGGGAAATGTAAGCTCATCTCAGTGATTTTACAGCTCTGTTCCGTGCTAGGAGCCTGATCACCTACAACACATCCCTCACGGCTCTCTACCCTGACCTCCATCTTGAATTGAAGTACTTGGACATTTTCTCTAATTCTTGCAGCACATTCTTTATCATTGAAGAAGAGCTTTAAAAAGGGGGCAAAATACAACTTAAGCAATCGCTGAGCAGAGGAAACAAGAATTGCATATTTCACATATTACACCAAGATGGAAGACATAATGAAAGGGAAAGCAACAAGAGTCAATAAAAACGAAGAAATTAACACGATTAAATTGTAGCAAGGTTTCCATGTGATGGAATGACAAATACTAATGTATAATAACCACAGAAAGGGAAAATGGTGAAAATACCCCATCTCGATAAACGCAAACTGTCACTACTTTAATCTACTACTGTATTCATCTAAACTGGATAATGACAAGCAATCAAACATGCAGCAATGTTTTTTTGTCATTTTTGCAGAGTTACCGGTTACACCAAAAAGAGAAATGAATTTACATAATTTGTATCATGTATTATTGTTCTTAACTAAAGGCAAGGCACATAATGTGTTATATAAAATATCGTGCAAAATAGAAGTTAAAAATAGGGAATAAAAATCCAAAGAATTAGGTAAAAAGGTAAGAACCCATCAGTATTATTTGCTCTCTGTTCCAAAGATTAGAGGGAAGAGCTATGGGGGGCAGGGGGGTCAGCTTCAGAAGGGTAGTAAGAGTTTCTGCCATGCACCCATGTCAGCATTATGGTGGTCGATAGAGCTGGTATCTCATGATTTTCTTTTGAAAGCACCATGCATGAATATATATCAGTATCATTTCATATGAGCACCTTTTAAAACAAGTCATTGTAGGTATTCTGTTTTTAAATAACAGATGTCAATTGGAACACTCACCGCAAATTTGATGTTTTCCATTGCAAAGCCGTATTTAAAGGTTAGCTTTTCGTAACCAGCGTGTATGGATATTATTCCCTAGAAGTGTATCTGTCTTAATGAGCAATATCTGCATCTGTGTTCTCTCTCTCTCTCTCCACTGAACAAAAATATAAATGCAACATGCAACAATTTCAAATATTTTACTGAGTTACAGTTCATATGAGGAAATCAGTCAATTGAAATCAATTCATTAGGCCCTAATCTATGGATTTCTCATGATTGGGAATACAGATATGCATCTGTTGCTCACAGATACCTTAAAATAAATGGGCCTCAGAAACTTGTCACAGTATTTCTGTGCATTCAAATTGCCATTGTTAAAATGCAATTGTGTTCGTTGTCCGTAGCTTATGATTGTCCATACCATAACCCCACCGCCACCATGCGGCACTCAATTCACAACGTTGACATCAGCAAACCACTTGCCCACATGATGCCATAAACGCGGTCTGCGGTCAAGGCCGGTTGGACGTACTGCCAAATTCTCTAAAACAATGTTGGAGGCGGCTTATGGTAGAGAAATTAACATTCAATTCTCTGGCAACAGCTGTGGTGGACATTCCTGCAGTCAGCATGCCAATTGCACACTCCCTCAGCTTCAGACATCTGTGGCATTGTGTTGTGTGATAAAACAGCACATTTTAGAGTGGCCTTTTATTGTCCCCAGCACAAGGTGCACCTGTGTAATGATCATGCTGTTTAATCAGCTTCTTGATATGCCACACCTGTCAGGTGGATGGATTATCTTGGCAAAGGAGAAATGCTCACTAGCAGGAATGTAAACATTCCTGCACAAAATGTGAGAGAAATAAGCTTTTTGTGCATATGGTACATTTCTGGGACCTTTTATTTCAACTCATAAACATGGGACCAACACTTTACATGTTGCGTTTACATTTATGTTCAGTGTGTGTGTGTGTGTGTGTATATAGCTTTGATATGTTGGTTTAATTATGTCATTGCTGATAGCAGAGTTTTATACTTTTCTTAGCTTGTGCCCAGCAGACAACCAATGAGAAGCCTGTGCTCAGAAAAACACATGGAAGGTGCATTTGGCTGGAGACAGGTTAGGGATGTGAGCTCTCCATAACTTCTTCCCCTCTGTGCATCACACCACACCTGTTGCCTGTCTAGAGCTCATTGATGTTTGCAGTACTTCAAACAAACCAAAACAATAATACAAAGAAATGTAGAAAGAACTCTTGCTATGTCTTAGGCACTTTTCATGGCTGTATATATGGTTTGGGCTTGGGGAGTCTTAAGTCCTGATGTTTTCAATTTATAAATATGTATCTGCATCCATCCCAACACATGCTGCAACAAAGTCTGTTGTCACAAACATTGCATTAGCAAATGAGACAAGGACAAAACCTGTAAAGAAAGTTCTGACCAAATAGACTGGTGATGGACACTGCTGGTCAGTCAGTTGCCCGTCATCAATGAGCCAGAATCATGCCATGTGCACACATGGATACATGCAGTGCCGTTGGCCTAGCAACCATTAGGTCTGGGGTCAGTGGTGGCACTATCAATGGTTACCTTTACAGACACGCTTCTAATGATCAAATCATTCACATTCTTCTCGACTCATCCAAAGTATGTGATCTGCTTTAAAAAAAGATTCATAAATTGCTTTTTGTTTTCGATTATATAAAGACAGCATGAGTGAGATAATAAAAGTGTGACTTAGATACACAGAATGTAGAAAGAGATCCAAAAGGGTGTGATTTACCTATAAACCTGTCAGGATTCCCTGTACCTCAACATACACAAGGAAAGGTCCTCTAGATGAGTATAGAATATCTGAAACACAACAGGGCTGGATTGTATTGATCCGAATCGATAGCTCAAGAAAGCCAACACTCATAACTCTTGTACCCTGCTACCAAAGCAACACAGCATAGTAGTTTCTACAACATAATCCTAAAACCCACCTCTGACTTGCAACATTTCATATGATTAGGCCAAGGGATAGCTGCTAATAAGGAAACATTTACATTATAGTAGTGCAATGCCTGTAATGTCCAATGCAATTTAAACTAAATACAAAAAAAAGAAAGATTCTCCCCTCTACACCCAATACTGTCTCAATAGTGACATTACTATTTTTGTTCTCCCTTTGTCACTATGCAGAATAAACCCCTGTTATCTACATTAATACAAACTTTATGCAATATTAACTCAAGAGTGGGGCAAGGATAGGAAGAGGAGGTTTCACTATGCTTGAATCGTATGCAAACACAAACCAATGTCTAAACAAACAGACAACAGTTGACAGGCACAAGAGGGCGTATCAGTTATTGTGAAAACTAACACACCCGTTACAGTACCTGTCTTTTTACGATGCTCTCTACTGCTCTAAAGACAGATCCTTTTGATTGTGTATGCATATCACTGTGCCTCATAGAAGACACGTTTAAATGAAATCTTAAAAATACCCCACTCTTTAAACAAAGTAACTGACACAGATACAGGATTGTCAATCAAACTGGATGAAAAGTAGACTCTTCATGGGCAAAGGGAGGTTATTGACCATGTGTGACCAGCCTCGCCTAAATACTTTCAAAGAGTTGTTTATTTACCGGCTCCGAAGAAGTGTGGAAAACTATGACTCTGGATTCGGATTCTTCTCTTTCTTGTTGATTAAGAAATGAAAGGATACTTATTTTGCATATATGAGGAAGCAGCACCTGTAGCAGAGGGGGGTGTTAAAGAGGAGGGGTACTATCCTGGAGACAGGGTCATGTCTCTGCCCCACCGTTCATTTTGGCTGCACAAACCTTTTCTCTTTCTTGCCTTGGCGTTGCTCTCTCTGCCTCTGTCTTGCATTCCAAAAAGGTGTGTTGAAGCATCTTTTATGTTGATATACATAAATATATATGCACACATATATTTATATATATATACACTTTCCCTCTTGCATCGCATTTGCAATTTTCTTAATTCCACAAAAAGTGTTGAATCTCAAATCCATGTGTCCCTGCCCCTTTCAATGATCCTTGTGTTGTTTAGTTTCCCAGGTACCAGGACTGAAAGAAAGAAAGAAAAATAAGTCACTTTACACATGAATTGCAGAAGTGGTTATATGATAGTCAAAGAAAAATAATATTCTCTCCATTTTCATATTTGACTACAATGCTGATAAACAGTAGATTTTTATGTCTACATCAAGTGCACATGCACCACACCCACCAACCACACTTATGCTGCTGCCATACCGTTTACTAATATAATTATCATCTCTCCTGCTACCAGTCACTTTATCCTCATCCCTGACTACATTTACATTTACATTTAAGTCATTTAGCAGACGCTCTTATCCAGAGTACATATCTAGCTCAATACTCCAGTATCCCTGACTACATGTACATATGTCCCTCAAAACTCCAGTATCCCTGACTACATGTACATATCTAGCTCAATACTCCAGTATCCCTGACTACATGTACATATCTAGCTCAATACTCCAGTATCCCCGACTACATGTACATATCTAGCTCAATACTCCAGTATCCCTGACTACATGTATATATCTAGCTCAATACTCCAGTATCCCTGACTACATGTACATATCTAGCTCAATACTCCAGTATCCCTGACTACATGTACATATCTAGCTCAATACTCCAGTATCCCTGACTACATGTACATATCTAGCTCAATACTCCAGTATCCCTGACTACATGTACATATCTAGCTCAATACTCCAGTATCCCTGACTACATGTACATATCTAGCTCAATACTCCAGTATCCCTGACTACATGTACATATCTAGCTCAATACTCCAGTATCCCTGACTACATGTACATATCTAGCTCAATACTCCAGTATCCCTGACTACATGTACATATCTAGCTCAAAACTCCAGTATCCCTGACTACATGTACATATGTCCCTCAATACTCCAGTATCCCTGACTACATGTATATATCTAGCTCAATACTCCAGTAGCCCTAACTATATGTACATATGTAGCTCAATACTCCAGTATCCCTGACTACATGTACATATCTAGCTCAATACCCCAGTATCCCTGACTACATGTACATATGTAGCTCAATACTCCAGTATCCCTGACTGCATGTACATATCTAGCTCAATACTCCAGTATCCCTGACTACATGTACATATCTAGCTCAATACTCCAGTATCCCTGACTACATGTACATATGTCCCTCAAAACTCCAGTATCCCTGACTACATGTACATATCTAGCTCAATACTCCAGTATCCCTGACTACATGTACATATCTAGCTCAATACTCCAGTATCCCTGACTACATGTACATATCTAGCTCAATACTCCAGTATCCCTGACTACATGTACATATCTAGCTCAATACTCCAGTATCCCTGACTACATGTAAATATCTAGCTCAATACTCCAGTATCCCTGACTACATGTACATATCTATCTCAATACTCCAGTATCCCTGACTACATGTACATATCTAGCTCAATACTCCAGTATCCCTGACTACATGTACATATCTAGCTCAATACTCCAGTATCCCTGACTACATGTACATATCTAGCTCAATACTCCAGTATCCCTGACTACATGTACATATCTAGCGCAATACTCCAGTATCCCTGACTACATGTATATATCTAGCTCAATACTCCAGTATCCCTGACTACATGTACATATCTAGCTCAATACTCCAGTATCCCTGACTACATGTACATATCTAGCTCAATACTCCAGTATCCCTGACTACATGTACATATCTAGCTCAATACTCCAGTATCCCTGACTACATGTACATATCTAGCTCAATACTCCAGTATCCCTGACTACATGTACATATCTAGCTCAATACTCCAGTATCCCTGACTACATGTACATATCTAGCTCAATACTCCAGTATCCCTGACTACATGTACATATCTAGCTCAATACTCCAGTATCCCTGACTACATGTACATATCTAGCTCAATACTCCAGTATCCCTGACTACATGTACATATGTCCCTCAATACTCCAGTAGCCCTAACTATATGTACATATGTAGCTCAATACTCCAGTATCCCTGACTACATGTACATATCTAGCTCAATACTCCAGTATCCCTGACTACATGTACATATGTCCCTCAATACTCCAGTAGCCCTAACTATATGTACATATGTAGCTCAATACTTCAGTATCCCTGACTACACGTACATATCTAGCTCAATACCCCAGTATCCCTGACTACATGTACATATGTAGCTCAATACTCCAGTATCCCTGACTACATGTACATATGTCCCTCAATACTCCAGTATCCCTGACTACATGTATATATCTAGCTCAATACTCCAGTATCCCTGACTACATGTACATATCTAGCTCAATACTCCAGTATCCCTGACTACATGTACATATCTAGCTCAATACTCCAGTATCCCTGACTACATGTACATATCTAGCTCAATACTCCAGTATCCCTGACTACATGTACATATCTAGCTCAATACTCCAGTATCCCTGACTACATGTACATATGTCCCTCAAAACTCCAGTATCCCTGACTACATGTATATATCTAGCTCAATACTCCAGTATCCCTGACTACATGTACATATCTAGCTCAATACTCCAGTATCCCTGACTACATGTACATATGTAGCTCAATACTCCAGTATCCCTGACTACATTTACATATCTAGCTCAATACTCCAGTATCCCTGACTACATGTACATATGTCCCTCAATACTCCAGTATCCCTGACTACATGTATATATCTAGCTCAATACTCCAGTAGCCCTAACTATATGTACATATGTAGTTCAATACTCCAGTATCCCTGACTACATGTACATATCTAGCTCAATACCCCAGTATCCCTGACTACATGTACATATGTAGCTCAATACTCCAGTATCCCTGACTACATGTACATATCTAGCTCAATACTCCAGTATCCCTGACTACATGTACATATCTAGCTCAATACAATAAATACAATAAAAGTATGTTCTGCTTTAACAATTGCCATTAAGAGGTTTCGTAGTACATGTCCGTGTGTTGCATTTGACCTGTATAATTGCACAGTCTGTGTGTGAAAGTAAGTGGGTGCCCGCATGTCAGTGTTGTTCTGGGCCTACGGTACAGTATGAGATGTGAAGAGCAGTGATTGGGGATAATGCATGACCAGGGGAAACACTGTGGCCAACTCCAGACACAGTGCTTTACTTTCACAGTGTTCTACAATCAGTGTCTTCTCCACTAATGGGCCCCAAAACACTTAACTCCGGTCAGGACGACCAACCAAATAGAGCAATTCAAAATAATACGGAGTAAAAGAGCAGCTACGGCGAGAGATCTCAGCAGGATCCTACCCAAACCTTTTAAAAAACATAATGAGATGTTGGCTTTCTCCTGCAGACCACTGAAGTCTTTTAAAAACTTGACAGGGCTGAATAAAGAAATCCCACACAGACCTCGGCCCCCACCTCAACATTTTCCACGAGGTTTATGTCATTTTAACAGCCCTTAAACAGACGTCTTTAACTACACCCAATTGTATTGATTTAATAAAGTTAAAAAAGGAAACATCTAGCCTATTCCTTGTTACTTCTCAGAGTAAAATACCATGTGGTCCATGACCCCAGCCTCTAACTCCAGCCTACCCACCAGGCGCACGCACGCACGTGCACACACACACACACACACACACACACACACACACACACAAGTATGCTTATACCATCAATGTAGTGGCGCTTCATCATTTACAGATGCACAAATTTGTACTTACTTAGCACTGTATGCAGGGGGAATGGGGAGTGAACTATGGACAGACTCTTGGAAAAACGTTGAAATGGGGTTTGGAAACAAACTGTTGAGCAGGGTCAGGAGAAACCAAGCCAAAGCCACATTAAAGAGGCAGTATTGTAATTCAGAGGGGTTGCCTGGCTCATTGGAAAGGCCACAATGGAGGTTGCCAGTCAAAGCAGGGGGCGATGAGGGTCTGTGCCAGGGGTGAACTCAGGAGGGCCCCTTGCTTGTTGAGTCTATGGGGTAGAGCCTACTGTAATGACTGGGGCTGGTGTCTTCACCGTGGGCAAAGGCTAAATGCACATACTGTAGGCTACAGGCGCCATACCTTAGCCATTGAAAGAAAACTTACTGCAGCCCCTCGTCAAATTCATAACGTTCAACAGTCCCCCTGGAGTC